>NC_143154.1:9955376-10143893 GCF_041381405.1 Jatropha curcas | reverse complement strand
TTTCAGTCCAATTTTGGCACCCCTGTCTGTGTTGACGGACGAATCCTTCTCCTTCTCACGCTCCTTGCGTTTTCTTTACCGCTTTTTTGCATTTTATTTAATTTTTATTGCATTTTTATTGTGATATTTGGACATTAAAATTAAACAAATTAAAATTAATTAATATTTCCTAAGCAAGGAGCTTAATCTGGAGTTAAGAAGCAGTCGTCGATTAAATCAGGTATGTAAACAAAACTCTGCCTATTTAATTTTAGCACTTCATGCATATTTCTCTTCTACTCTTAATAATTCTACAATTGCATAAATACATCCATGTCATCATTAGGCAAACAAATTGCCTCAAGTAAATGAATTTAAGATAAATGCCCGGTTAATTAATAATCGTGGTAATAAGCTTAAATCCGACAATTTTGGCTAAAGAGCCTAGTTAATTAATAACTACGGTTCAATTGCCTTATTTTCAACAAATCCGGCTTAAGTCCAATTAATCAATAATTGTGGCTAACGGCCTCATTTAATCACGTTTTTTTGGCAACAAATTGCCTACATTAAAATCAATCAATTTTGGCAAAATGCCTTAAAATCAATTAATTTCGGCTTAAAACCGTAAAATCAACCATTTTAGCGACAAATCGCTTAAAATCAATCTTTTGGCAAAATGCCTTAAAATCAACACCTTTCGGCCAAAGGCCTAAAATCAACCATTTTAGCGACAAATCGCTTAAATCGAACATTTTGGTAAATTAATTGCCTAAATCAACTCATTTCGGCCAAAGGCCCTAAAATCAACCATTTTGGCGATAATCGCCTAAATTACACATTTTAGCAAATGAATTGCTTAAATCAACACTTTTTGGCCAAAGGCCTTAAAATCAATCATTTTGGCGACAATCGCCCAATCACATCATTTTGGCAAACAGATTGCCTAAATCAACCATTTTGGCTAAGAGCCTTAAAATCAACGACTTTGGCGACAAATCGCCCGACAACCGTTTTTGGCACAAATGCCTTAAAACCAACACATTTGGCGACGAACGCCTAATCGAATCAATCGATCCTTTGGCAAAATGCCTAAACAAAAATGCACAAAGCATACACAAAATCATGCACAAAGCATACACACTCATGCATAAAGCATACCCATTCAAAGCCCTTCAAAGAAGGCCTATCGAACTACGTTGACTTTGATCTTCCATTCAAACGGAAGTACGTAGGCACGTTCGGGATTTCACCCCGGGTGGCAAGTTGAAATCATCAAAATCACATAAACATTTCATTTGGTCCAATTACATCATTCACCTTGCAAAGCATTCATCCATCGGTTAGTTCATCAGCATGACATAGTCTCGGGATCCATCTCGGGTTCGCAGACTGTGCCTTAATCATTGGGATAATTAATCTAGTAACTAGGTTAATTAAAAATGGAGTCACTTAGGGTTTTTTCCTAGTTTACCCTAAAATAATTAAACAAGGTGGCGACTCACACACATCACGTGTATTTCTTCTCATTCATCATATGCATAACATGCCTATGACATTTGGGGGAGGGGTTCACAGCCGTGTTTTTGTGAGTGCTTTGAGATAGATTACTACCTATGATATATAGAGGATACAGTTGACACACTAGGTAGTTGACACTCGCGATAGTTGACAAAGATAGATGCCTAGATGATAGGGCTTTTATGTTTTGCTTTTTACATAGCTTGTATTGATTTGAGAGATATGTAAAAGGGAATCATTTTGACATTTTTGATGAAAAGGGACCTCAATCTTAATCTTTATGAGACTGCCACTTTTGTGCCTTAGTTTTTGCCTAAAGTGCAGTTTTGGGTTTTTGATTTAGTCGATTGCCTAACTTTTGCCTACTGCCCTTTCGGCTTTTCGACTTAGCGGGCTTTTATTGATTTTCCCTAAGATGCTTGCCCTTGCAGGTTTTCAACTTAGTTATTTTTATTTTTGCTTGAACCGCTCTTTATGGGTTTTCAATTCAACTTTTGATTTTGATTATTTTTTTCATTTCATTTTTTTCTTTTTTCTTAGTTGGCATAGCAAAAATCTAAAATTTTCATGAAAGGGGCAAAATATATTTTTATTATTATTGTGAATGCAGGCAAAGGCTGGCTACATATATATCCCGTACTTTTGGAATATATTTTGGGAGTCAAGTCACTGTAGTTCTGATTAAGATTGATATAAGGGGCAATAATTATGGTGCTAATTTCTGAATGCATTCACACAAAGTATCCCTTGAGTTGATCCAAGTTTCATGGATTGGTGAACTTGTTGCCATCAATATCTAACAAGATAACACTGCCTCTGGAGAGGATTTTATTTAGTATATAGGGGTCTGCCTAGTTTGGCCTGAATTTACCTTGAGGATCTTGTATAGGAGCTCTGATTTCCAACTCTTATTCCTGTACAGGGTCTGCCCAATTTGGCATCAGAGGGTCCCTTATTTCACCTCTTATTCTTGCCAACCATTTAGCGTCTTCCAACTGCCCGCTCTTCATTTGTCGCTTTAAATCTGAGATCAGAAGGAGGTTCAACAACTGGGGATTTGGTGAATGAGGCCATACCCTGTTGGTTGCGGCCAAGTCCTATTCCTGGAAAATAACATATGACGCTCATCATGTTAGCTACCAATAGGTTACTGTAAGGATCAAAGTCCATTGAGAAAATCTCTTTACCCGACTCTGCTTCAATAAACAGAACTGAATCCAAGGAGAAACCAAATAGAGGGTAGACTGTAGGCTTCGATTGAATTTCCAGGAGTGGGGCCAAGGAAGGAATTTCAAATTTTCCTGCCAATTCCCTTTAATTGTCACCACTGCATTATCATGGGGGAATTTTAGTTTTTGGAGTAAAGAGAAGTCTACTACTTTAGCCTTGTGGATCCATAGCCCTCCCAAGAGGAGATTGAAGCAAGTCGGGACATCCACCACTTAAAAAGGAATAGTCATGACTGTGGGCCTGATTATGACCTCTAGATTGGCCACGCCTAAAACTTCTCGCCTGGTATTGTCATATTCCCTCACAAATTGATCGGATGGCATAAAGTCTTTAGCAGTTAATCCAAGCAGCTAGCCACTTTCAAAGGGCAAACATTCAGAGTTGGCCCATTACCTACTAGAACTATAGGTACTCTCTTACCCCTAGCTTGGACTGTAATGTACAGAACATGGCTATGGTCCCCTCATCCAGCAGGGATCTCATGGTCAGCAAAATAGAGAGCTAGCGTAAGGGGGTCCTCGTGATGGATTAGCGAAGGTCTGACACTAATTGATGGCTTTCACTAGGGCTTGGCGATGCACAAAGGAGGACTGGATTAACCACCATATAGAGATGTTGGCCTTGGTCTTCTTCAGCTGCTCCAAGGCTAAATTTTTAGGCTGGGGTCCATAGCTGGAACTAGGCATATCCTTGGCCAGGGTGGCAGGGTTGGTAGAGCTTCAGGAGGAGGAGATGGGTATTTTCTCCCGCTCCAGGTGATGGCGTTGATCTCCTCAAGTACGCCATTCAGGTCTATGACAAAACATGATTTGTCCACGAAGGGGTAGATCAAGGAGACCAAGTTAGAATATGGCTCTTGATGGATCATATGGATGTTGTTTTGGTGATGAGGGAGAAAGTTAGTGTTTATGTTTGGATGGAGTCGAACTGGAAGTATTTGGCTGCTTCCTACTAGATCCTAGATCTTATGCCTTAAAGTCTTGCACTCATCAATTTTTTGCCCAGGCCCTTGGTGGAAAGAGCAAAAGGAATTCAGGTTGATGTCTTTGGAATGGTGATAGTTGGTATTTTTATAGTATTTTTAATATAGTTTTATTAGGATTTTTAGTATTTTTTAATTACTTTAATTAGTTTTTATTTAGTTTTATTTATGTTTTTATGTAAAGCTTCCTTAAATCATATTTCACTTGATCTTGAGGAATTTTGCAGGATTTTTATACAAAACCAGCTAATTTCCTATCTAGGCATTGGGAGAGTCCTAATTTGGAAGAAATACAAAGCCTAAACAGTTTCCTATCTGTAAAAGATTTCTTACTCAATAAAGATTCACTTTCTTAAACGAACACGAAGATATTCCAGAAAGTCTATATAAATAGAGAGACTAGCCATAGTCAAAGGAATCCATTCATTGTATATGTCATCTTTTGTTCTATTGTTTTCTCTTGCTCTCCAAGACTTCAAGTATTCAAGATTTGTGTCAAGATTCAAGGAAGCGCCCAAGCCAATCATTAACTGGTTTTTATTTCTAAACTCTTTCTTTATTTTATTTTCAATATTCATGTTGATTATGAGAATATTTACAAGTTTAATTGAGTTTTATTTAATTACTATGTTGAACTAAAACTCTCATACTAGGGATTTAATTTAGCTTAATTTTGATTCCAATTTATAATATTAGATTTGCTTTTCCTTGTTCATGATATAATTTATTATTGAACTTAATGCTTCCAGGCAGAGTTTCTCCCCTGGCTTGATTTATTTCATTAATCACTATCGGGAGAAGGGTTTTTGATATGAAAAAGGTAATAAATTGCATGAGAATAATAACTTGATGCGGAAGCTATATGGTTTAACTCATGGGGGGTTTTCATAAGTTAATGACCTTAGGTTATGAATTCACAAAACAACCATAAAACTTAATGATTTAATTCATGTTTGATTGTGCTATTGGAAGATAGGTAATTAGACCGAGTTAAAATAGCTAACAATACATCGGGAGAGCTTGTTATTAATTTTAGGGTTGTTTCCCCTACTTGAACAATTAAAATTGATTATCAAACTAATAAAATAAATTGGATAGAATTAAGTGAAGTCAAAATCTCTAGTAACTTTAAATCCTTGATATCTTTTCGTCAAATATTCTTGCTTGATTTCTTTTTGTTTATTTATTTAATTTAATTTCTTAAAATAATTTCCCTTATTGCCATTTAAATAATAATAAGTTAAAATAATTTTGGTACTTGGTATACAATCCCTGTGGATACCATACTCTACTCATTCTATATTCCTTGTTGCGATTTCGTACACTTGCGAAAATCATTGTCAAATGGGGTTAGGTAGAGGTCTTAGTTCCATTCGCTAAATTAGCTTATCATCTAAAGCGGGACTCCTAGATCTATGAAGTTGCATCTATCTATTCGAGCAACTGGTATTAGGGGAGGAGGAGGAAGTTGTCTTTGGCCGGTTAGGTTGGCCACCTCACCACCTTTCTGGGTGACGAGAGGAACTGCATGATAACTAACTTGGGGCTTCTTATATCTCGAGGAAGAAGCTTAATCCTCTTTGATTTGTCCTAACTAGATCAAGTCTTTAGTTTTTATTGCAGTGGCAATGAGGGCTCGAAAGTTCAGGAGGTCTTATGTTCTCAAGTGGTTTTAGTAGGAGGGGAGCACATTCTTGACTATGATGTCAATCTATCCTTACTCAGATGGGCAGTTGAGCATCTGAGCAGCCTTGCATCTCTAACTCATAAGGAACGAGGAGAAAGACTCACAGACCCCTGTTTAGTAGTCTCTAGATCCCTCCTAGTAATGTCAACCTCCATTTTGTAGTGTTAGTGCTAGTTGAAGACAGATCTAATCACAAGTTCTCTTCTTGGCATTGTCCAAGCGATAAACCAGTGGAGAGCAGCACCAGTGAGAGACTACTGGAACAACAGAGCAAGGAGCTCATTGTTTACGCCAAGAGGAGTGAGAGAACCCATCAAATTTTTCCATGGCAAGCATCTTGAACTTGGCTGGCATCCTAGCCTCTAGAAAGAGTGGTAGGGAGTCCACATCAATAAAGTCCTCATATTTTTTTATGCTCTTGAGGAACTTTTCAAAGGATTCCATCTTCTCCATCATCCTCTTTATCTCGCGAGAGGTGGAGTTGTCCCCTATCTGGCTCGAGGTAGTAGTAGCATTAAAAGTGGCCCTTATCTAAGGAATCGACCCTCGGGCAGTCTGATCGCTGTTAGGTTGAGCGGTAGGTTGTTCATTTGATCCCCCAATCTGATTTAGAGGAGCATTTCCATTTTGGCTAGTGTTCATCAGAGCCCTTCCTCAAGAATGGTCTCTCGCTGAGTGGTGAGTGTTGTGGAGGGAGGTATTCTGCTCAGTCAGCATGTTACGAAAGTAGGTTTCTTAATCTCGAATCATTTCTTCCATCATAGCCCTGAGATCAGTAGGTGAACTTATCATTGTTATTGCTCTCTGGAAGAAGCAAACAAAAGGAGGTATCAGTATATAACCGTCGGTCAGGCTTGAAAAGCATGCATTGTTGGAGTTTGGTGACTTAGGTTAGTGTTTGAGGTCTTAGGGAGATGTAAGGTGCTCAGGTTGGTGTTGGCTTTGGCATTTTGAGGAAGTAATACACCAATCAAGATTTGAGGGCATGATTTGGGCATTGCACCCAATTTGGGAATTTGGATGCTTAGGTCCGATTTAAGGCTCTTGGTAATTGTGAGTTGCTCAGGTCAGTGTTTGAGGCTTTTGGTAATTTTGAGGGTGAGGAAGCAATGCGCGGGCCATGATTTGAGGGCATGACTCAGGCAATGCCCCCAGTTTGAGGATTTTGGGTGCTTAGGTCTATTTTAAGGCTCTTGGTAATTTGGAGGTGCTCAGGTCAGTGTTTAAGGCATTTGAGGCGTTGTGGGTAAGGAGAAGCAATGCACGAGCCAAAATTTATGGGCATGACTCGAGCATTGGCCCCAGTTTGAGGATTTGAGTGCTTAGGTCTGTTTTTAGGCTTTTGGTAATTTGATTATGGGTGCTCAGGTCGGTGTTTGAGGCTTTGGGTATTTTGACGTGCTCATGTCGGTGTTTAAGGCTTTTGGTAATGGAGAGCAATGCGTGAGTCAAGATTTGAGGGCATGACTTAGGCATTGCCCCCGGTTTGGGGATTTTGAGTGCTTAGGTCTAATTGAAGGCTATTGGTAATTTGGAGGTGTTCAAGTCTGTGTTTGAGGATTTTTGATAAGTAGGAAACTTTTAGTCAGGTACATTTTCTCGGACAAGGGTTGGTATTTAGGTCAGACCACTGGTTGGTGTTTAGGTTTGACCATGAGTTTCGGTGGAACCATGGGTTTAGTGTTTAGGTCAGACCACTAGTTGGTGTTTGGGTTTGACCATTGGTTAGTGTTTAGGTTTGACCATTGGTTTGTGTTTAGGTTGACCATTGGATTGGTGTTTAGGTTGCTTCTTAGTCCACAACATGATATGCTTGATTGTGTGAATGTTATGCCAAAACGATTTCATGACTTTTGAGTGCATATATTTCTAGGGATCGGTTCTTGGGTCATTACATACTTTTGGTGGATTGGTTTAGGGGTCCCATTCGCTAGAGTTGGAATATACCTCGTCATTTGACCATGTCGTATCAAATGGAAAGATTGGTATGCCAAATTCTTTACCCTACCGCAAGGAATAGAGGTGTGCAGGATTAGGTGAGCAGCTTTCTTGACCTGAGGTAGCTCTAAGGAAAATTGCCCTTAAGTGATAATAGCATCTTGATTCACTTAATATTAATGACGGGAAAGGATCGCAAATGATGTATTTGAATGTATTCAAAAGGCGATTTTCCAATTAGACCCAAATTGGAGATTCGAAGCCCACTCGGTAGTCCTCTTACTATATTGTTTTGTTTATAAAAATGTTTAAGTCCCCAGTGGAGTCGCCAACTATAAGCCCCCTTCCGAGTGCCATGGGAAAGATTCGAAGGACGGAGTCGATCCAAATGGGCCCATTGGTTGGTTCATCATGGAAACTAGGAGGAACTCCTTACAGTTTCTTTTTGTTTGCTTAGATTGATTGTGGCTCGATTTGGCACTTAAGTGTGTCGGGTTTGATTCGTTGGAGCGCTTTGATAGGTGAGTGATGTGATAGAGTCACCACCTTAATTTGTTTCTATTTTCAGGAAAAATATTAAGGAAAAAACCCCATGTTGGACTCCATTTTCAATTTCCCTTTTGGATAAAATGCACTGCCCTCAAATCATTGGGTTCAAGGGCTAGGTTTTCAGCTCTTTTTGAATAGAATTGATGATTTGGGTCATAATTGAAAAATCAAAATTAGAGTTTTTGCGTGAATGTCAGTTTATCGATGCATGAACATACTAGTAACACATGGAAATTATAGTCAAAGCATTAAAAGCATAATTATTGAAAAGGTGCATAATTCAGAGGGGATCCCGACTCTAGCCTCATTTATTGAGGATTCTAGTTGTAAGACATATTCCCCTAAGTCCCGAATAGCCAGTTCGGTCAGGGGCCCACTACCTAGGCTGAAATTCGAAGGTATGCCTTTATAGCTCGTTTGTATAAGGATTAGGGAACACGAAGTTCTACCATCAATTACGATGGTAGGGTTTCAAAGGTGGCACTCGAGGAGTGGGCTTATAAGGTGCTGGACGGATCAGGCTTTGGCTTGAAAGCTAGTTTTTTAGCTTTGTCGGACGGACCAGGCTTCAAAGCATGTTATGTGCTAGACGGACTGGGCTTGACAGTTTATAAGGTGTCGGTTAGATTGAGCTTAATTGACAAGGTCTGAGTTTAGTGATTATATCATAATGCTTGTAATTCGGCCAGATTGGAGTCCATGATTGTAATTTGGTCAAGTCTTTCTCTAAGTAAAGCTTAGGTAGGGCATGAGGACCTGATTCATAGTCTTATATTGTACTAGTGTTAATTAACGGATTAGAAATCAATTCTTAAATTAATTAATAATAAATTAACTAATAGCTTTTGTTTAAGGAAGACCAAAGTGTAAGTGAAAGTCGAAAGGATCAAATTTTGAGTGCCAAGTAGGGCCTTGAACTCAAATAAAGAAGAAGAGCAAGGTTGGACTATATTGCCTTAGAATCATAAAAGGAAGAATAAGAGTTGTTAAAGCTTGAGAAGCGCTTAATCAAGCAATAAGAGTTGCTTGAAATGAGGAGGGATTGTGACTTTTTTTATAGGTTAAGGGGGTGCTGAGTCAGGGACACGTCGGTACTGAAGTCCTCTTTTTCATTACCAAAATTGGCGTGATCGGCGCCAGCGAGGAGTTGGTCGGCGCCGATCAAAGCAAATTACTATCTTGCCCTTGCTATTTGATTTTAGGGTTTTCAGGCTTCCGAAGGTCTATTCGAGGTCCAAATAATGTCCGATCGAGTTGATTCTCACGGCGTTGGAATGGTAGTGGAATTTCTTAGAGCATGGTGCTAAAATCATGGTCAACAACATCGAGCAACCCCTAGACGGTACCGATGGTGCCCTGCCTGACAGTTAGCATCGGTAATAGATTGCTGACATGGTCGGTACGAGCGCTAACTGTTGGCTCAAGGGTCAAATTCTAATCTCAGAATTTTGATGATTAAAACAAAACAAATAAATTTAAATTATATTATTTGTGCTAATAATATTTTATGCAGAAATCTTATGGAAAGAAAACAAACAAGGCAAGTCCTACAAAATCCATAGTGTGTGAAGATATTCGAAGACCCTAGTGGTTAGATCTCTAGGATTCATTGTAGGATAGAGAGAAAATTCATCTATAAGCACAAAAACTAATTTTTTTTTCTCTCATCGAAATTTTTCGAAAATTAGATTCTTCAAAATAAATCTTTTCGTCATAGTTGTTTTCAAAATTCCTTTAAAAGAAATCAAAATGATTCAATTACCTAAAATTAAAGAGATTATGTCTCTAACGATTTTGATAGTAAATCGTATGCTTTCTTTTTCGGAAATCCTCTTTGAAGATCTAAAGAATTTTAATTTATTCTCTTACCTAAAACGAAGGAAGATCTTATGCTTTTCGTTTTAGTAAGTAGAATCTTTTTGAAAAATATTTCCCAGATAAAATGCTTTCGAAAATCTTTATGGAAAAGAAGATCGTCTCTTATTTTCTTACCAAAAGAATAAAACAAATTTTTGGTAACTAAGATTCTCCTATCTTCTAAATAAGGAAAGCAAATATTCTGATTTCAAAATAAAATATCCACTTTCTGAAAACGAGAGTCACAAATCTCTCTATAAAAAGGAGTTTTCACTCTTTGAACAAGGTGGAAGAAAGAGTTTTCGTTTTAAGAGTATTCACTTATTGATCACATTCTTTATCTCTAAAACTTACTCTCTACCCCCATTTTTCTTTTCATCTTTATACTTTATGTTTTTATCTTTAAAAGAGAAAAGAATTTTTTTTAACTACTTTTGAAAAACGGTTTTGTGTTCTAAACGATTTTCAAATCCGAAAAACTGTGTTTCTTGTGCTTATATTTGCATTTCTGTCTGTCTATTTAGATTTTGTAATCTTTAGTAGACAGGTTTTTATTTGATAAACAATTGTGTAATAGCTTAGGTTAGAAGCTATTGTGAAAGAGGTTATCAAGCAACCTTCTCCGCGAGAGAGATTCTAATGTCTTGAATTGAGTTTCTGTACTCTGCCAAAAATAGAAAGAGTTGAGGTTAACTAGAACCTTTGGAAAATCTAGTGGGATAAAGGGTAGATCTAGGTGTTGATCTATTGCCTTGTACTGTTGCTTTGTCTCTTACCCTTGAAAAGAGATAACATAGTTGAGGATCTCAAGATGAGTCTTGGGGAGTGGATGTAGGCGAGTTAGTGCCGAACCACTATAAATCACTGTGTTGATCTTTTTAATTTCTGAAGTTTTGCTTGATAGTATTTTACTTACACTTCTGTTTATATTTTAGAAATGCTAAAAGTGTTAATGGATTTAATGTTCTAAAACTGAAATAAGTCTTATCTTCTCTGAATATTAGAACTCTAGAATTCTGATAAGTGAATATACCAAGTTCTAAACTGTTCTTCTATTTTCAGTATATTTCACTACTTGGGTTTCTAATCAGTTTTCTAAACTTGATTAAAGCTCTGTGAAGCAGTTCTAATTTCAATGATTGTCTCTCACACAGTCTTATATGATTTTCTAAACTTTATGAGGAAGTTCTAAATACAATAGCTTTCTGTCATAAAGAAGTTCTAATATTGAATAAGACATTATGAAGCAGTTCTAATTAATAGCTGCACTTTGCATAGTCTGTCTATAGAACATTGTGAGGAAGTTCTAATCCATAATTTATTCTCACAAGTTCTCTATTTTTCCACTGCATTTAGAATTCTATATTTTATTTTTAAAAAAATCTAAAATATTTTTTGAAAACCCAATTCACCCCCCCTCTTGGGTTGTGCCATACAAAGACGGGACCCACAATCTGGTACCTTGGCTCTTGACTTACCAAAGCTTAACCGCTTAAGAGATAAGATCCCATGGCAACCTCACTTCCTCTTACTTCGTTAGAAGGTCAATCTATTTCTAGACCTCCTTTGTTCAATGATTCTAATTACTCTTATTGGAAAACTAGAAAGGAAAATTTCATGAACTCAGTTGACATAAACTGCTGGAGGAACGTTATTACTGGTCCTTGTATTTCCATGAGAATTGTAGGAGATGAGAGTGTTAGAAAAACAGAAGAAGAATATACAGATGCTGATTAGAATGATATTGCTATAAATGCAAAAGCTATCAATATTCTTCATTCTTCATTATGCTTTAGATTGAACAGAATACAACAAAGTGTCTGGATGTAAATCTACGACAGAATTTTGGGAAAAACTTAGAGTTACCCATGAGGGTACAGATAAAGTAAAAGAATCCAGAATAAATATCCTTTGGAGAGAACATGAAATGTTTAGTATGAAGGAAGGAGAAACTATTGCAGAGTTAAATTCTAGATTTACTAATATAGTTAATCCTTTGAGAACTCTCGGTAAGGAAATTTCAGAAGATGAGCTTGTTAAGAAAATCCTTAGAATTCTACCTAAAAAATGGGATTCTACAGGAACTGTTATGAATTACAAAGAGACTCCCGTCACTTATGATTATCTTATAGGAGCTCTTGTTTCAGAAGAAAAATCTTCTTTGACTATAAAAGATAAGAAAGAGAAAAGACTGGCTTTGAAAGTAGATTCTAATGAAGAAAGTTCTTCTGATCTTGATAGTGATGATTTAGCACTCGTTGCTAAAAGATTTAAAAAGTTCTATAGAAAGAGTGGAAGGCCACAGAAAAAGTTTAACAAAAAGAACTTTCCACCCAAAAATGGTAACTTACCTAAGAAAGAACCTTCGGAAGTGGTTTGTTACAAATGCAACAAACCCAGACATATCAAGCCTAATTGTCCTAAATTGAAAAAGAAGTGAACAAAAGAGAAGCTGAAGCAGGCTTTTGTAGCTGCATGGAGTGATTCAGATAATTCTAATTCTGAAAGCCACAGTGATCAAGAAGAAATAGCTAATATCTATTTAATGGCTACTATCGATTCTGACTCCAAAGAAATCAGCACTCTGACTTCAACACAGAAAGCTGAAATCAACGAAACAAATGCAACGGTCCAGAAACATGAAGAAAGCACTGTAAGTATTTCTGAACCTGAATCAGAAAATGATCTTCTAGATACTTACAATAATCTTTGCAATGAGTTTGAAAAGCTAGTTAGAAAGCATAAAGTTCTAAAGAGAGATTTCAAAAAATTAAAATCTGAAAGTAATCACTTGAAAGATGCCTTTTGTCAAGAAGTTACATGCAAAGATCTCATCATAGAAATCAAAGATCTTAAAAATTGTAACAATCAATTTTCTGAAAATCTGACACATCTTGAAGAAAAATGTAAAAATCTGAATTCTGAAAATGAATCTTTGAAAACTGAGATTAAAATTCTAAAATCAATTTCAGAATCATTTTCTAAAGAAAAGACAAGTTCTAGCTATGATAGCATTTCTAAACTGAACTGTGTTTCTAATAAGAAAAATGCAGTTTCTAATGTTGTGACTTTAGAATATCAAAGTTTCAACAGAAAGAAAAATCATAGTAAGCTAAATGCACCTGTTACCACTAACCCTCCAGGACCCAATATGAGTTGGCTACCTAAATCTGCTTGATCTTTTCAAGTGTGCCTAAGGAGTGAGCTGAAAACAGAAATGTGGTACATGGACAGTGCTTGCTCTAGGCATATGACTGGTGATAGAAAGAAGTTCACCAGATTAGAAAAGAAAAAGGGAGGTACAGTAAGCTTTGGAGACAAAGCAAAAGGTAAAATCATTGGTATTGGTGTCGTAGGTTCCAATCCTTCAATAGAAGATGTATGCTTAGTAGAAGGATTACATTATAACTTGTTAAGTGTTAGTCAGATTTGTGATAAAAATAGAAGAGTGATCTTTGAACCTTCTTATTGTGAAGTTCAGAACATGCATGATAATAAAACCCTATTCGTTGGAAAAAGGTTTGGAAATATATACTTAGTAGATCTCTCTGATATGCATAAATAGGATATATGTTTAGTTTCTCTTGATAATTCTAGTTGGTTATGGCATAGAAGACTTGGACATGCAAGCATGCACCTTATTTCTAAACTGTCTAAGAAAGATTTGGTTCGAGGTTTGCCAAAGTTGAAATTTGAAAAAGATCACATTTGTGATGCTTGTCAAATGGGCAAACAAACCAGAACATCTTTTAAATCCAAGGGCATGGTTTCTACTTCTAGACCTTTAGAATTACTATACCTTGATCTATTCGGTCCAATTACTCCTTCTAGTCTTGGAGGAAAATTCTATGCATTTTTTATTATAGATGACTACTCTAGATTCACCTGGACACTCTTCCTTAGAAATAAGGATGATTCATATGACATGTTTGTTCATCTTTGCAAGAGAATACAAAATGAGAAAGGATACAACATCTCAGCAATTAGAAGTGATCATGGAGGAGAATTTGAAAATGAGAAATTCGATGCTTTTTGCAATGAGTCAGGAATCTTCCATAACTTCTCAGCACCTAGAACACCTTAACAAAATGGAGTAGTTGAACGCAAGAATAGAACACTTCAAGAAATGGCCAGAACCATGCTAAGTGATTTTAATCTACCAAAATATTTCTAGGCAGAAGCAGTTAACACTGCCTATTACATTCTAAACAGGGCTTTGGTAAGATCTAAACTCAAAAAGACTCCATATGAGCTATACAAAGGTAGAAAACCAAATATTGGTTATTTTCACGTTTTTGGGTGCAAATGCTTTATTCTAGACAATAAGAAAAATCATCTTGCTAAATTTGATGCTAAATCTTATGAAGGTATTTTTCTGGGATATTCTAGTAATAGTAAAGCATACAGAGTATTTAATAAAAAGACTCTAGTTGTAGAAGAATCTATTCATGTTGTGTTTGATGAAACTGACTCTACATCTAGAACATTAGAAAGTGATGATGTTGTAGATTCTAATCATGAAAAGCAAAATGAACAATCAGAACAACTAGAACAACCAGAAAGAGAACAGAACACTGATATCAGGCTGAACCAGAAGTTGAACATGCAGATCAGAATATAGTTGAAAGTCAAATGCCAGAAATAGAAAATGAAGATTCTCAATTACCAAAAGAATGGCAATTTCATAAGTATCATCCCCAAGAAGACATTATGGATAATCCCTCAGAAAGGATGATGACTAGAGCTCAATATAAAAGATATTTTGGTAATGTTGCTTTCGTTTCTCAATTAGAACCTAAAAATTTAGAAGATGCTGAAAATGATTAAAGTTGGATTCTTGTTATGCAAGAAGAGCTAAATCAATTTGAGATAAACTAAGTTTGGAAACTTGTTTCTAGACCTAAAAACCATTCTGTTCTTGGAACAAAATGGGTGTTTAGAAATAAGCTTGATGAACAAGGTAACGTTGTGAGAAATAAAGCAAGATTAGTGGCTCAAGGGTACAACCAAGAGGAAGGCATCGATTTTGATGAGACCTTTGCCCCGGTTGCTAGACTTGAGGCCATTAGAATGCTTTTTGCATTTGCATGTTTTAAAAACTTCATGTTATATCAAATGGATGTGAAGAGTGCTTTTCTAAATGGTTTTCTAAATGAAGAAGTGTATGTAGAACAACCTCCTGGCTTTGAAATTTTTGATAAACCTAATCATGTTTACAAACTTACTAAAGCTCTTTATGGTTTGAAGCAAGCTCCTAGAGCTTGGTATGAAAGATTGAGTAAGTTTCTATTGGACAATGGTTTTTCAAGAGGAAAGGTTAACACAACACTATTCATCAAAAATAAAGCACATGACATTCTAGTTGTATAAATTTATGTTGATGACATAATCTTTGGATCTACTGATAATCTTCTTTGTAAGGAATTCTCTAAGATTATGCAGGGTGAGTTCGAAATGAGTATGATGGGAGAGTTAAACTTCTTCCTTGGACTTCAAATCAAACAATGTGAAAATGGAATTTTCATAAATCAAGAAAAATTTACTAGAGAATTGTTGAAACGATTCAAAATGGAAAGTGCCAAGGTATGTAGTACACCAATGAGTCCATCCTCAAAATTAGAAAAAGATGAAAACGGTAAGGATGTGGATATCAAATTGTTTAGAAGTATGATTGGTTCTTTACTATATCTAACGGCAAGCAGACCAGACATACATTTTAGTATTTGTCTATGTGTTAGATTTCAATCGTGTCCCAAAGAATCTCATTTAATTGCTGTAAAAAGAATATTAAGATATCTTTGTGGAACTTCTAATATGGGTCTGTGGTATTCTAAAGGTGATACATTTGCTCTTGTTGGGTATAGTGATTCTGATTTTGCAGGAAGTAAAATAGATAGAAAAAGCACGTCTGGAACTTGTCAATTTCTAGGCAGCGCCCTTGTATCATGGTTTAGCAAGAAACATACATCTGTTGCTCTTTCTACTGCAGAAGTGGAATATGTTGCTGCTGGAAGTTTTGTTGCACAAGTTCTATGGATCAAACAATAGTTGGCAGACTATGTACTAAAATTAGAAATAGTGCCAATCAAGTGTGACAACATGAACGCCATCAATTTATCTAAAAATCCAGTTCAGCATTCTAGAACCAAGCACATAGAACTCAGACATCACTTCATATGTGATCATGTACAAAAAGGTGACATAATAATTGAGTTCATTCCTACGGAAAAGCAATTGGCAGATATCTTTACTAAATCCTTGAATGAAAGTCAATTCTGCTCAATTAGAAGAGAACTTGGTATGTTGGTTCTAAACTCATGACTTTAGAACTCTGTAAGTATGTTCTAAACTGCTTTCTATATTCGAAAATGAAAGACATGCTATGTTCTAATTTTTTTTCTCACGTGTGTGAAAAACTTTTCTGTCTAAAAAGAAACGCATATTGCTCTGATATGACTTTCTAATGTCACTATCAGAATCTTGCTTTAGACTAAATCCAAAAATAGTTAATTTATTGTGTGTGTTTGTTTTATTATGTTTCGTATCCTTAGTGTTTTGGCAGTTTTATTATTTTATTTTTTTTATTTGTCGTTTTGAATTTCTTTAAAAACTGCTCTTTATTTTCGATTTCTTCCGCCACTTAAATGTTCTTGTCTCTTTATTAACTGCTCCATATTCTTTCTCTCGCTCTCTTGCTAAACAAAACCTTAAGCTGTTCTGTGTATTAAAAACCTCAACAATGGCCGAATCAAGTTCCACCTCCTCATCCGATTCCTTAACTGAGTAAGAACTCCAACTCCTAAAAAGGCTATCAAAGAAATATGAGCAAAAGGAGTCAAAACAGAAAAAGCCAGATGAGGAACCAAAGGAAGGAAAAACAGAAACTGCTACTTCAAAGAAACAAGTAGCTAGGGCACGCGACAAAGGTAAATCTGTCCTCTCACCATATCCTCTCATGCATTCATATGTCATTGACTGGAAATTTTTTGGTAGTAATGAGTTTGATTTCAAGGCACTCTTTGAGTTTCAAGGTTGGATGAGTTTCTGTCATTAAATAGACTGTGTTATGAAAGTTTAGTCAAAGAGTTCTACGGTTCTCTTAAGGTTAGTGTAACAGAGTCGATTTTTGTAAAGGTAAAGGGTGAGATCAAAGCGTTGTCTTACGCTGACTTGAGCAAGATTTTTGATTTGCCAAATACTGGGTCTAGGGTGACGAAGATTAAGGATATTTCTAGGGTTAGCGAGTACAAAAAGGAAGAATTTGTGAAGAAAATTGTAAAAAGGGGTTCTGCAGACAAACAGGGCACTATTGAATGTTCAAATTTGATAGATAGCATGAAATGGCTATACAAACTTGCATTATATTTATCCCAAAAGTACTTCACTTACATATGTGAATCAAGTTGAGTTGTGCATTATGCGGCATATAGTTGAGAAGAAACCTTTCAACCTATGTCATACCATCTTTGACAAAATGCAGAATAACCCTAAGAAATTGCCCTATGGAATTTACTTACACCAGTGTTTGAATTTCTGGATGTTGATTTAAAAGAGAGTGATGGCTATAATGTTTCAAAGCTAACAGTGGGTCGTTAAAAATGAAAGATGAAGAAGGTGAAGAAGAAAAAGAGAAAGAAGAGAAAGGAAAAGAAGAAGCTGAGAAAGAAAAGAAAGAAAAAGAAGAAGTTGAAAAAGAAAAGAAAGAAAAAGAAGAAGTTGAAAAAGAAAAGAAAGAAAAAGAAGAAGTTAAGAAAGAAAAGAAAGGAAAAGAAGAGGCTGAGAAAAAGAAGAAGAAAGAAGAGAAAGGAAAAGCTATATTGGGAGAAACAGAGAAGGAAGAAAAGATAGAGGAAATAAGAGAAGAAGAAAAGGAATTAGAAGAAGAAAAGGAAGAGACAGAAAAAGAGAAAATAGCTGAGAAGGAAGCAGAATCAGAAAAAGAGGACAAAACGGAAGAGAAAAAGGAGTCCGGAAAGGTTGAGAAAGGAAAGAAAGCAGAAGAAATCAGTGATGCTGAGATAGAAAAACTGGAATTAAATGATGAAGAAAAGACAACTGAGGTCAAAACAGAAAAATAATCTGAGTTCTTATCAGCTCAAAGGAGTAGGGAAGCTATGCTAGGAAGAATGGAAAGAGAGCTTATAGAAGAGCATAATAAGGAGCTCGATGAGGCAATAAAGCATTGCAAGACTGTGATTGAACAAAATCAGTCTCTCATTGAGTCCTTGGAAAGAATGAAAGATGTCAATGAAAGGAAGTTAGCTACTCTGAAAGTTAAAGGAACACCCTACACTCCTCCCTCAGAGAAACCAAAGAAAGTCAAGCACACTGCGGGTAAACATAGGACTCATGAAAGAAAGCCTCCATTACACCCTTCTTCTAAATGGCCAGAAAGCTCTTCTAAAACCGCTCCTGTTCAGAATTTAAGAAGTTCTAAGAGACTTAGAATTGATCCCAAGCCTCTCTGATTTTTGTGTTATAAACATTTTCTTTTTGCATATACTGTTTAAACTTTGTTTAATTTTCTTTTTATTATGCTCCAATCTTTCTAAACCTTTTGTATGATGACAAAAAGGGGGAGATGTGAATACCCAAATTTTGAGGCTCAAAAGGCAGTTTTCCGACTGCAAACAGTCCGGCCGGGCTGGAGGCCATTCGGAAAGTTCACCGGAAATATGCCAATATGGTACTTGAAACGTCCGGGACGTCGCGGAACTGGTCCCGGAATATTTTTTGGAGGTCCGGAACTCCCGAAAAAGCCTCCGGAACGGAAAGTAGCAGAACCACCGGGCTCGGTGGGTCCGGCGGCCCAGCCGCCGAGATCCGGCGGCCCAGGGCGCCGAGCTCCGGCGGCCCGGCCGCTGAAACAGTCCATTTTTGCCTATAAATGCATGCCCGGAGTGACCTTTCAACTCACTCAGTCTGTGTTGATGGACGCTCCTTCTCCCCTACGCTCCTTGCGATTCTTTACTGCTTTTCTGCATTTTAGTTTAGCTTTAATTGCTTTCTTGCTTTGTTAAGTGGTCATTAAAATCAAATTAATTAATTTTCCTTAACGAGGAGCTTAACCTGGAGTTAAGAAGCGGTCGACGATTAAATCAAGTACATGAACTAAACTCTGCCTATTTAATTTTAGCACTTCATGCATGCTTCTCTTCTACTCCTAATAACTCTACAACTGCATAAATGCATCCATGTCATCATTAGGCAAGTAAATTGCCTCAATTAAATAATTTAGGCTAAATGCCCGGTTAATTAATGATCGTGGTATTAAAGCTTAAATCCGACAATATTGGCTAAAAAAGCCTAGTTAATCAATAACTATGGTGAAATTGCCTTTATTTCGAACAAATTCGGCTTAAGTCCAATTAATCAATAATTGTGACTAAAAGGCCTTAATTCAAACACGTTTTCTTGGCAATAAAATTGCCTACATTACAATCCAGTTAATCAATTTTTGGCAAACACATTGCCTATAAATTAGATTAACTACTTTCAGCGACAAATCGCTTAAATCAATTCTTTGGCAAAATGCCTTAAATTAATCAACTTATTTCGACTAAAAGCTTTAAATCAACCATTTTGGCGACAATCGCCCAATCACCAACTTTTTGGCAAACAAATTGCCTAAATCAATCCTTTTGGCTAAAAGCCTTCAAATTAATCAATCTTTTGGCTAAAAGCCTTAAAATCAAGCATTTGGCGACAATCGCCTAAATCACAACATTTTTTGGTAACAATTGCCAGAATTAATCTTAATGGCAAAAAGCCATTAAAATCAACACTTTTGGCATCAAATGCCTAAAAATCGATTTTCAGGTAGAATGCCTAAACAAAATGCACAAAGCATACACACACTCATGCATAAAGCATCCCCATTCAAAGCCCTCTAAAAGAGGCCTATCGAACTACGTTGACTTTGATCTTCCATTCAAACGGAAGTACGTAGGCACGTTTGGGATTTAACCCCGAGCGACAAGTCGAAATCATATAAACATTTTTCATTGGTCCAGTTACATCATTTTACCCTGCAAAGCATTCATTGTTTTGGTTAGTTCATCAGCATGACATAGTCTCGGGATCTACCTCGGGTTCGTAGACCATGCCTTAACTTTGGGTTAATTAATCTAGCATTTAGGTTAATTAAAATTGGAGTCAATTAGGGATTTTTCCTAGTTTACCCTAAAATAATTAAACAAGGTAGCGACTCATACATTCACGTGCATTTCTGCCCTTAGTCACATGCATTCATATGCCATGATGTTTGGGGTGGGGGTTCACAGTTTGGCGACTCTGCTGGGGACTATACTTATGTAATCTTTTTGCATAAAAGTGGACTACAATTGCTGTGTAAACTAACCAGCCATTCTTTAGGGTTTTATTTTACTATGCGTTGTTTTGCAGGGTACCTTAACTTTGAATCAAGTATTCTTTCTTTAAGAATACGGATAAGGAAAATTTGGACTTAATTGTACGATTTAATTAAATCATTTTAAATTGTTGATTGATTTGCACGATTGAGAATCCTTTTCTCCATTGCACAGAAAAATGAATTTCAAATGAATTTCTTCTCTCTCTGTTTAAACTTCTGAGTCTGGATAGCAAATAGCGCTGATCGGCAAGTCTCTTTGATTATGTCAACGGACAGCCAAAGCATCCTCCCTGTTACCGCAAACCATCCCTAATCTTTTTGGGGATGGCCCATGGGCATGCGTACTGTTGGACCCACGCGAAACTCTTTCTTTCACATGTGGTTAGGTATATCTATGCCCTAGGTTCAAGGGTCCCTTTATAAGCCTATTCTCTATTTGCGTCATAGCCTATAGAACCTATCCTTTAGGGCTGTATGCACCCAATGATGTGAATCATATCATAAGCGGATTGTGACGTGATGTTGTGCGCATTCATGACATATCATCACATTAAGAGGAACACAAAAGACCACCCTTTTCTTAGTCATGCACGGTTGGACAAAGACTCGATCTACCTCACATCAATTACCCTGATACACCAACCACTGTACCTAATCCAGCTACCCTTATCCTTACAGGTACCCACAATCCGAGTGCCTACCCAAGTGCCAGTCACACCTACGGTGCTATCACCAGCTTCACCAGCTACACCAGTCTCACTGTGAATACTCAAATTTTGAGGCTCAAAAAGCCAGTTTTTCCGACAACGGCTGCAGTTGCTTGTGAATACCCTTTTTTTTTTTGAGGCTCAAAAAGCCTGTTTTTCTCGGACTGCAGACAGTCCGGCCGGACCGGACGCCATTTTGGAAGTTCACCGAAAGTATGCCAATATGGTACTTAAAACGTCCGCGACGTCGCGAGGATCATGGAACTGGTCCCGGAATATTTTTTGGAGGTCCGGAGCTCCCGGAAAAGCCTCCGGAGCGAAAAAATCAGCAGAACCGCCGGTCCAGCCACCGAGCTCCAGCGGCCCGGCCGCCGGAGCAGGCCGCCGAACCCCAGCGACCCAGCCGCCGGACAGCGCCGCCGAGCTCCGGCGGCCCGGCCGCCGAAACAGTCCGTTTTTGCCTATAAAAGCAGCCCCGGGCCTTCTGTTTTCCTCACTCAGTCTGTGTTGACGGACGCTCTTTCTCCCCTACGCTCTTTGCGATTCTTTACTGCTTTCTTGCATTTTAATTTAGTTTTATTCGCTTTCTTATTTTGTTATTTGGTCACTAAAATTAAAGTAATTAATATTCCCCTTAACGAGGAGCTTAACCTGGAGTTAAGAAGCGGCCGACGATTAAATCAGGTACATGAACTAAACTCTGCCTATTTAATTTTAGCATGTCATACATTCTTCTCTTCTACTCCTAATAATTCTATAACTGCATAGAAGCATTCACGTCAATCATTAGGCAAATAAATTGCCTCAAGTAATTAAATTTAGGCTAAACGCCCGGTTAACCAATAATCGTGGTGTTAAGCTTAAATCCGACAATTTTGGCTTAGAATACCTAGTTAATTAATAACTACGGTTAATTGCCTTTATTTCGAACAGTCCGGCTTAAGTCCAATTAATCAATAATTGTGGCTAAAAAGCCTTAATCAATCACGTTTTGGCAACAAATTGCCTACAATTAAATCAATCACATTTTGGCAACAAATTGCCCACGGTTCAATCAATTTTTGGCAAACAAATTGCCTATCAATTAGATTAACCACTTTTTAGCGACAAATCGCTTAAATCAAAAGCTTTGGCCAAATGCCTTAGAACTAATCAATCTTTTGGCTAAAAGCCTTCAAATAATCATTTTGGTGACAATCGCCTAAATCACATCAACTTTTGGCAAAAATTACCTAAATCAATTCATTTTGGCTAAAAACCTTCAAATAATCAATTTTGGCGACAAACGCTCAAATCAATCAAACTTTGGCAATAAATTGCCTAAATCAACACATTTTGGCTAAAAGCCTTCAAGTACCGACTTTTGGCACAAATGCCTTAATCACTTTGGCGACAATCGCCCAACAAAACGTCTTTTGGCAATAATAAGCCCAAACATCAACTTTTGGCAAACTAATTGCCTAAATCAATCCTTTTGGCTAAAAGCCATTAAAATCAACATTTTTGGCATCAAATGCCTAAAATCAAACAATCAACTCTTTGGCAAAATGCCTAAACAAAATGCACAAAGCATACACACACTCATACATTAAGCATACCCATTCAAAGCCCTTCAAAGAAGGCCTATCGAACTACGTTGACTTTGATCTTCCATTCAAACGGAAGT
The DNA here is from genome assembly GCF_041381405.1 of Jatropha curcas. Taxonomy (NCBI): domain Eukaryota; kingdom Viridiplantae; phylum Streptophyta; class Magnoliopsida; order Malpighiales; family Euphorbiaceae; genus Jatropha; species Jatropha curcas. The sequence continues at coordinate 10,121,405 of NC_143154.1, read as the reverse complement.
ACGTAGGCACGTTTGGGATTTAACCCCGAGCGGCAAGTCGAAATTACATTTTCATTGGTCTAATTATTTCATCTTACACCCTGCAAAGCATTCATTCATGGTTAGTTCATCAGCATGACATAGTCTCGGGATCCACCTCGGGTTCGTAGACCATGCCTTAACCATTTGGGTTAATTAATCTAATAATTAGGTTAATTAAAAATTGGAGTCACTTAGGGTTTTTTCCTAGTTTACCCTAAAATAATTAAACAAGGTGGCGACTCACACATCACATGCATTTCTTCCTTTAGTCACATGCATTCATATGCCATATGATATTTTGGGGAGGGGTTCACAGTTTGGCGACTTCACTGGGGACTTATGTAATCATTTTGCATAAAGTGGACTACAATTGTTGTGTAAACTAACCTGCCCTTCTTTAGGGTATTATTTACTATGCTTTGTTTTGCAGGGTACACCAACAAAAAAAAATACGTATTCTTTCTTTAAGAATGCTTAATAAGGAAAATTTGGACCTAATTGAAATTTACTTTAAATCATTCAAATTTGTTTATTTATTTGCACGATTGAGAATCTTTTTCTCCATTGCATAAAAAATGAATTTCAAATGAATTTCTTCTCTTCTGTTTAAACTTCTGAGTCTGGATAGCAAGTAGCGCTGATCGGCAGGTCTCATTGATTATGTTGACGGTCAGCCAAAGCGTTCTCCCTGTTACCGCAAACCATCCCTAATCCTTTTGGGGGATGGCCCATGGGCATGCGTACTGTTGGACCCACGCGAAACTCTTTGTTTCACATGTGGTTAGGTATATCCATGCTCAAGGTTCAAGGGTCCCTTTATAAGCCAATTCTCTATTTGTGTCATAGCCTATAGAACCTATCCTTTAGGGATGTATGCACCCAATGATGCTGAATCATTCCATTAAAAATGAATTATGTTGTGATGTTGTGCGCATTCACGCATTCATCCCATGCTTCACAAAAAAAAACATTCCATTTCAAAGCTGGAAAATCACATTTTGGTCCCTAAAACCTGAAAAATTACATTTTGGTCTCTGAGACCTGAAAAATTACATTTTGGTCTCTAAGACCTGAAAAATTCACATCTTGGCCCCTAAGGCCCTAAAATTCCCATTTTGGCTCCTAAGGCCTAAAAATTCCCAATTCGGCCACAGAGGCCCAAAAATTCAAAATTTGGCCACAGAGGCCCAAAAATTCACAATTTGGCCCCGAAGGCCCAAAAATTCCCAATTTGGCCACAGAGGCCCAAAATTTCACAATTTGGCCCCGAAGGCCCAAAAATTCCCAATTTGGCCATAGAGGCCCAAAAATTCACAATTTGGCCCCGAAGGCCCAAAAATTCACAATTTGGCCCCGAAGGCCCAAAAATTCTCAATTTGGCCACAGAGGCCCAAAAATTCTCAATTTGGCCCCTGAGGCCCAAAAGTTCCCAATTTGGCCACAGAGGCCCAAAAATTCACAATTTGGCCCCAAAAATGCCCAATTTGGCCACAAAGGCCTAAAAGTTCACATTTTGGCCCCTAAGGCCCAAGAAAAAATTTTCTTTGAGAACTTAGGGCCATTCGAAAAGTCGAGGTGTCCTACCATACCAACATTACCCTACCACATAGGGTCAGACCGTCCCATCTCACAGGGTCAAGTCCAAATACCTTACCCATACACTACCCCACCTCACACTATCTCACTCTATGAAAACACCTTATATAGGATAGTCTAATCGTTTTGACTATGTCCTTTCTCAGGTACCCACAATCCGAGCGTCTACCCAAGTGCCAATCACACCTACAGTGCTATCGCCAGCTTCACCAGCTTCACCAGCTACACCAGTCTCACCTGCAATTCCAACAACCCCACCTGCATCAATGGCATCGATTACTGATATCCAAACCCTCATCGAACAACTGGAGGCCAGAATGGAGGCCAGAATGAATGAGGCATTGGTTGCCCAAAGAACTGCCCTGATAGCTGAGCTGGGCAATGGTAATGGAAATGGGGCTTCGGCCGGGGGAAGTGGACATGCTGCCTCCAATCAGGGTCCTGCTGCTGAACCGACAAACCCTGCCCTGAACCTGGATGATATGCCCTCCAAAACTGCTTCTGAGCTGGAAGCTCAGAGAATGAGAGAGAAACTAGAACTCCTGGAAAGATCTGTCACTGCTCTCAAAACCCACAAGGAAGTGGTGGAAATGGACTCCTTGTCCTTGTTCCCTGAAGCAAGACTGCCCACAAAATTCAAGATGCCCAACATGGACAAATTTGACGGAACCACTTGTCCCAAAACGCACCTGAAAATGTATGTGGGTGCTCTCAACCCGTTTGGCTTGAACAGCGAGCTCCTTGCTCAGTTGTTTCAGTAATCTTTGACTGGTGCTGCATTAAGATGGTTTGTAAGCTTGGATCGTTCCAAAATGAAGAATTGGGAGGACATATGCAATGCTTTCAGCACGCAGTACCATTATAATATCGAAGTGGATGTTACCCGGAGGGAGCTGGAAACCACTAAACAAAATAATAATGAGCCTTTCTCCTCATTCCTTTCGAGGTGGAGAGCCAAAGCTGCTCAAATGATCAACCGACCCTCTGAACAGGAACAAGTTGACATAATAATCAAGAATTTACTGCCTGTCTACCAGTCACAGCTTCAAACACAGTACTTGCCTACATTCCAATCGCTCATTGCGACTGCAACTAAGGTAGAAGACTTAATCCAGTTGGGTCAACTCAAAGAAGACTCATACAAGAAGCAGAATCATGCTGGACTTTGAAAAACCGTCTACAAGACCTGGTTGACAATGGGTCCATCATCCCCAAGAGCAAGCTGAATATCAACCAATCCCTTGCCTAACCATGGGATTCATGCAAAAAAAATTTTGTTGAACAAGAATAGTTCGATCCTTTCGAACTTTTCTCAGAAATGAATGAAGTTTGTGTCTGAGAGGGTTGAGATCAAACCTCCAAAAGAACAAAGGAATTGTTCAAGACCAACAACAACCTGTCTGATCAATTTAAGCATCGAGAAGAACAAAGTCACTACAATCAATCCAATCCTAGTCCATCACAGTCCACCTAGAGTTTATCTTTTAGGGTCTAGTTTTTTTCTTTTCATTTTCATTTCCGTTCAAGTTTTCATTTGTAAATCTAAGTGTCTTTTGTACACAAATTTTGTCTTATCAATAAAAAGGGATCAGTTTACGTTCTTATCATGTTTATACTCTTTCCCTATCCTTTCCTGTGAAAGCACAAAAAAAAAATTCAAAAAAAAATAATAATAAAAAAAATGATGATAAAAAAAAAGATAATAAAAATTGGCAAAGAAAAATGCATTCATTTGCTCTGCATCAATCAAAGCTGGGGGCATCCTAAGAAGCACCATCAAAGGGGAAGTTTTGAAGGGTAATCATGGAAAGGATCCAGCAAAGGGTACGCAAGACTTCAAACAGTACCGAGGCAAAGCCGATTGAAGGGGTTAGGGCCAGAATGGTTTCTCCGAAAACCCAGGAATGGAAGATGCTCCGACAGAGAGGTGTCTGAATTTTGAGCTTAAAAGCGACAGAATAAAGAAGTTATGTTTGGAATTGGGTTGGGTCTGCACGAAGTCGCAATGCTATCCATACACTACTCAAGTCATCTCAGAATCAAGTTGCCTCGAAATTCTTTATGGAGAGGCTGCTTCTAAGCAAGCAAAAGGAAAAACGGGACAAAAGGAACCCCTGGTCAAAAGGAAGCAAACAAAGCAAAAGAAAAAAATGGGTCAAAAGGAACTTCTGCATAGAAGAAAGAAATCAAGGACAAAGCTACAGGAAATCAAGTTGTCAAAAACGGGTCAACTGCAAGCTTTCCGTTAAATTCAAGCCCATCAAGGGTAGATGACAAATCATTTCAGCCATAAGGACAAAGACCAAGCGGCTGCTCACATTCTGAAAAAGCAAGTTAAAAGAAGCAGTCATTTCCACAAATTGGATGACAATAAACACCTTGAAAAATCAAGCGCCAAGCATGGCACAAGTACAAGTGTCCTTATAAACAAGGACCATTTTTCAAAACAAGGAAAAGGAAGAGTCTCCTCAAAATTCCTTATGGAGAGGAGAACCATTGAGGAAATAAGTTTCAAATTCAGAGGAAGATAAAGTTCAAGAAAAGGAATCAAATTAACCTCAAGAATTCAAACATGGCGAAGCCACAAACTCAAAGCATAAAAGCTTCTTCAACACTCAAGCCACTCGAGTTACCACCACAATGTGGGTATTCAAAACTCTTTGTGATGAATACAAGTCATATTTCAGTCAACCAGTGGTAAAACCACTACAACAACAAAGTCAGATTCGCCTAGGGTCATCACTATCATACAAATCGAGTCAATAAGTTGATTCAACATTAAGTCGGGAAGGAATCCCGCAAAGACATCAAGCCGGGAAGGAATCCCGCAAAGACATCAAGCCGGGAAGAAATCCCGCGAAGAAATCAAGTCAGAAATGAATTCTGCATCAACATCAAGTCGGGAAGGAATCCCGTAAAGATATCAAGTCGGGAAGGAATCCCGTAAAGACATCAAGTCGGGAAGGAATCCCGCGAAGAAATCAAGTTAGAAATGAATTCTGCATCAACATCAAGTCGGGAATGAATCCCGTAAAGACATCAAGTCGGGAAGGAATCCCGCAAAGACATCAAGCCGGGAAGGAATCCCGCGAAGAAATCAAGTCAGAAATGAATTCTGCATCAACATCAAGCCGGGAAGGAATCCCGCAAAGACATCAAGCCGGGAAGGAATCCCGCGAAGAAATCAAGTCAGAAATGAATTCTGCATCAACATCAAGCCGGGAAGGAATCCCGCAAAGACATCAAGCCGAGAAGGAATCCCGCGAAGAGATCAAGTCAGAAATGAATTCTGCATCAACATCAAGTCGGGAAGGAATCCCGCAAAGACATCAAGCCGGGAAGAAGTCCCGCGAAGAAATCAAGCCGGGAAGAAATCCCGCGAAGAAATCAAGTCAGAAATAAATTCTGTATTAATATCAAGTCGGGAAGGAATCCTGAAGAAATCAAATCGGAAATGAATTCCACAATCAGCATTAAGGCAGAATTGAATTTTGCCCCAACAGCAAGTCAGAAATAAATTCCGCACCAAGACGGAAAGGAATTCCGCACTAACATCAAGACGGAGGTGAATTCCGCACTAGCCGAGCACGAAGTTCGCATCCCGGAAGGAACTACGAAAGACCTGATTCTCCCCATCCCCCGAAGAGTTCTTGGAGATACGTAGGCAGCCACAAAGGCGCGGTCAAAAACATAAGTTTGCATCATAAATAGCATTTTCTCTTTGCCAATATAAAAAATAAAAAAAAAGAGAAGAAAAGAAAAATAAAAGCTGGAGTTGAAAATCCGAAAGGACGGCTTCAGGCAAGAATTGAGCCCGCTAGGCTGAAAACCCGAAAAGGCAGTCTAGGCAAAAGTAGGGCAAAGAGCCTGCTAGAGTCGAAAACCCGAAAGGGCGGCTACTAGGCAAAAGTTAAGGCAAAAAAAAAAAAAATAAAAAAAAATAAAAAAAAATAAATAAAAAAATAAATAAAAAAAACAAAAAGTGCTTTCATGAATTCTTTTAGAGAGTCCATTTTTGTAGGATAAACAGCAAAGTATGTCCTTAAAAAAAAATCCCTTTCAAAGGTCTTCTCAGGAGTTCCTTCAAGTCAAAATTCACTACAAGAAAAATTTGAGTCTCTAAATTGAGTCTCCAGTGAGTCTTTAAAATCAAGTCTCCATCACCAGTGGTCATTCCACAACGAATCACAAAGATCGAGTCATTCTCAAAAGTTCGTTTTGAAAGTGTCACTCTTTGAGTCATTCCTCGAAAAAAAAAGAGAGAGAGGAAAATATCAATTCAATCCCCGGGATTTCCAAAACAACCCTAAAAAATGTCAAGCATAATCGTTGAGAGGTAATTCTTTAATACCTCATCTCCACTCAGACCATCGTTTCTTCGATCCTTTCAAGACGAACGATGTCATCCACATTGTCCGTTTCCTCGAGTCATGTAAGTGGCTTTGTTCTCTTTGATTCCTCAATCGATTGGACAAGTACAATACCAATGTCTTGAAGTATTCCATGGTCAGCACCATTCTGGGGGCAAGAAGTGATAAGAACCTTCACCATTCTCCCATCACAGAAGTAATCACGAAATTTTTAGTCTTTCATTAAGAAGAAATTCTATGTCAGCTAATAAGGGCATCAATTCTCTCAAGCAGGGGGCAAAATCCTCCAAGTCGGATTCAGGGGCAAGTGTTATAAAAAAAACATACACAACCCAGGGTGGAACCCAACCATCGTCAACCCTTTTTACACAAACCCAGGGTAGAACCCGGCTAATGGTTAACCTTTTCCTTCCATAAAACCTAGGGTGAAACCCCAACCAATAACCAACCATTTTTCAAGCCATTTGATCATTTCGACTTTAGGTGGACCCTTGGTTCTCAAAGAAAAAAACAAAAATAAAACAAATCTCTTTTCAAGCCCTCATTAAGAGGCAAAACATCTTTTCAAGCCCTCATTAAGAGGCAAAACATCTTTTCAAGCCCTCATTAAGAGGCAAGACATCTTTTCAAGCCCTCATTAAGAGGCAAAATCTCTTTTCAAGCCCTCTAATAGGCAAAATCCCTTTTCAAGCCCTCATTAAAAGGCAAAACATCTTTCCAAGTCCTCTAAGAGGCAAAATCTCTTTTCAAGCCCTCATTAAGAGGTAAAACATCTTTTCAAGTCCTCTAAGAGGCAAAACTTCTTTTTAAGTCCTCAAAGAGGCAAAAACATCTTTAAGTTACAAACATAAATCCATGCACTTGATCATTTCATTTCAAAGAAAAAACCCACGGCGGGGTTTCCTCTTCTGCCCATCCTCAAAATTTGTTCCTTCAGACGGCCACTGGCTCTCATAAATCATTTTTTATGATAGCCAGTGGGGGGCAACTGTGAATACTCAAATTTTGAGGCTCAAAAAGCCAGTTTTTCCTGCCGCGGCGGTGGCGGCCGCCCTTAAAGGCGGCGGTAGCCGCTATCGCCGGCGGCTGCAGTTGCCTGTGAATACCCATTTTTTTTTTTTTGAGGCTCACAAAGCCTGTTTTTCTCGGACTGCAGACAGTCCGGCCGGACCGGAGGCCATTTTGGAAGTTCACTGAAAGTATGCCAATATGGTACTTAAAACGTCCGGGACGTCGCGAGGATCATGGAACTGGTCTCGGAATATTTTTTGGAGGTCCGGAGCTCCCGGAAAGCCTCCGGAGCGAAAAAATCAATAGAACCGCCAGTCCAGCCACCGAGCTCCGGTGGCCCGGCCGCCGGAGCGGGCCGCCGAAACAGTCCATTTTTGCCTATAAAAGCAGATCTGGCCTTCTGTTTTCCTCACTCAGTCTGTGTTGACGGACGCTCTTTCTCCCCTACGCTCTTTGCGATTCTTTACTGCTTTCTTGCATTTTAATTTAGTTTTATTCGCTTTCTTATTTTGTTATTTGGTCACTAAAATTAAAGTAATTAATATTCCCCTTAACGAGGAGCTTAACCTGGAGTTAAGAAGCGGCCGACGATTAAATCAGGTACATGAACTAAACTCTGCCTATTTAATTTTAACATGTCATACATTCTTCTCTTCTACTCCTAATAATTCTATAACTGCATAGAAGCATTCACGTCAATCATTAGGCAAATAAATTGCCTCAAGTAATTAAATTTAGGCTAAACGCCCGGTTAACCAATAATCGTGGTGTTAAGCTTAAATCCGACAATTTTGGCTTAGAATACCTAGTTAATTAATAACTACGGTTAATTGCCTTTATTTCGAACAGTCCGGCTTAAGTCCAATTAATCAATAATTGTGGCTAAAAAGCCTTAATCAATCACGTTTTGGCAACAAATTGCCTACAATTAAATCAATCACATTTTGGCAACAAATTGCCCACGGTTCAATCAATTTTTGGCAAACAAATTGCCTATCAATTAGATTAACCACTTTTTAGCGACAAATCGCTTAAATCAAAAGCTTTGGTCAAATGCCTTAGAACTAATCAATCTTTTGGCTAAAAGCCTTCAAACAATCATTTTGGCGACAATCGCCTAAATCACATCAACTTTTGGCAAAAATTGCCTAAATCAATTCATTTTGGCTAAAAACCTTCAAATAATCAATTTTGGCGACAAACGCTCAAATCAATCAAACTTTGGCAATAAATTGCCTAAATCAACACATTTTGGCTAAAAGCCTTCAAGTACCGACTTTTGGCACAAATGCCTTAATCACTTTGGCGACAATCGCCCAACAAAATGTCTTTTGGCAATAATAAGCCCAAACATCAACTTTTGGCAAACTAATTGCCTAAATCAATCCTTTTGGCTAAAAGCCATTAAAATCAACATTTTTTGCATCAAATGCCTAAAATCAAATCAATCAACTCTTTGGCGAAATGCCTAAACAAAATGCACAAAGCATACACACACTCATACATTAAGCATACCCATTCAAAGCCCTTCAAAGAAGGCCTATCGAACTACGTTGACTTTGATCTTCCATTCAAACGGAAGTACGTAGGCACGTTTGGGATTTAACCCCGAGCGGCAAGTCGAAATCACATTTTCATTGGTCTAATTATTTCATCTTACACCCTGCAAAGCATTCATTCATGGTTAGTTCATCAGCATGACATAGTCTCGGGATCCACCTCGGGTTCGTAGACCATGCCTTAACCATTTGGGTTAATTAATCTAATAATTAGGTTAATTAAAAATTGGAGTCACTTAGGGTTTTTTCCTAGTTTACCCTAAAATAATTAAACAAGGTGGCGACTCACACATCACGTGCATTTCTTCCTTTAGTCACATGCATTCATATGCCATATGATATTTTGGGGAGGGCTTCACACTCACCTGCAACTCCAACAACCCCACCTGCATCAATGGCATCACTTGTTGACATCCAAGCCCTCATCGAACAACTGGAGGCCAGAATGGAGGCCAGAATGAATGAGGCATTGGCTGCCCAAAGAACTGCCCTGATAGCTAAGCTGGGCAATGGTAATGGAAATGGGGCTTCGGCCGGGGGAAGTGGACCTGCTGCCTCCAACCAGGGTCCTGCTGCTGAGCCAACAAACCCTGCCCTGAACCTGGATGATGTGCCCTCCAAAACTGCTTCTGAGCTAGAAGCTCAGAGAATGAGAGAGAAACTAGAACTCCTGGAAAGGTCTATCACTGCTCTCAAAACCCACATGGAAGTGGTGGACATGGACTCCTTGTCCTTGTTCCCTGAAGCAAGACTGCCCACAAAATTCAAGATGCCCAACATGGACAAATTTGATGGAACTACTTGTCCTAAAACTCACTTGAAAATGTATGTGGGTGCTCTTAACCCGTTTGGATTGAGCAGCGACCTCCTTACTCAGTTGTTCCAACAATCTCTCACCGGTGCTGCATTAAGATGGTTTGTTAGCCTCGATCGGTCTAAGATGAAGACCTGGGAAGACATTTGCAATGCATTTAATTCCCAATACCACTATAATATGGAGGTGGATGTTACTCGAAGGGAACTAGAAACCACCAAGCAAAAGAATAATGAACCCTTTTCCTCGTTCCTTACGAGGTGGACGGCCAAGGCCGCCCAGATGATTAATCGGCCTTCTGAGCAAGAGCAGGTGGACATAATAATAAAGAACCTGCAGCCCGTCTACCAGCAACAACTACGAACCCAATATCTACCCACGTTTCAGTCGCTCATTGCCACTGCTACGAAAGTAGAAGATCTGATTCAAATGGGGCAACTGAAAGAAGACTCAGGAACCTCCAAATATAAGAAACCTAGCCAACCTGGCAAAGTCCACGAAGTGGCAAGCATCACCCCCACCAACCCTTTACGTGTGGGGAATATGAGAAATGGCAATCAGTCCAGAAGAACTTATGGTGATCTCGGGATGCCAATCCTTTTGGTTTTCCGAGAGGCTGTAAAGGCCAACTACATCAAGCCTTTAGAAGCAAGGCCACCTCCCAATCCGTTGCCAAGGAACTACAGGGCTGATGAATACTGTGAGTATCATCAGGGATATGGGCATAAGACGGAAGCATGCTGGACACTCAAGAACCGCATCCAGGATCTGGTGGATAACGGTTCAATTATTCCCAGAAGCAAGCCTAACATTAGCACTAACCCCTTACCAAATCACGGGGTAAATGCTATAATGGCTGACCAGGAACTGATCGATCCTTTCGAACTGTTCCTAGAAATGAATAACATCTGTGTCCTGGATCTGAATGACCTAGCTGAAGAGGTCGATGCCATCACCAGGAGCGGAAGGCAATATGAACCATTGGTCCTGGATAAAATCCAAAATAAGCCCTACCAGAGGGCAGAGGAGCCAAAGGAGGACCCGGTACTTGCACAGCTAAAAAAGACACAAGCTAAAGTATCAATTTGGGAACTGTTAGCATCATCCTTTCCTCATCGCCAAGCTCTTTGCAAGGCTTTGAGCTAACTTCAGACATCGGTAGAGGTTAGCCCTGAAGTGCTAGTGTCCACCCTCACCCAATCATCTAAAATACAAAGCATCGGGTTTTCTGATGATGACTTGCCCAAGGAGGGAGGCAGTCACAACAATGCCCTTTATGTCACGGTTCAAACCAGAGACAAAACTGTACCCATGGTCCTCATTGACAATGGGTCAGCTCTAAACGTATGCCCACTAAGGGTAGCTAGCTACCTAGGGTTGGAGGAAACAGATTTCACCCCCGCTGACCAGATAGTGAAAGCCTATGACAGCACCCGAAGGGAAGTGTTGGGGGTTGCTACGCTGAAGTTAACAGTCGAGCCAGCTATGATGGAAGTCCCATTCCAAGTAATTGATGTACCAACTAGCTTCAACCTGCTTCTGGGCCGACCATGGATACACCATACTAAGGCAGTACCCTCGTCCTTGCACCAAAAGGTCAAGTTTCCCTATGAGGACAAAGTTATCACCATTCAGGGGGATGACTACAGCCAGATTAAGAAACCAAAGGGCCAGCCTCTCTTTGAGGTCAACCCTGAAACTGCCAACCTACCCCTCTCGGGATTTCAGTATGACACCGTGCAGTTCATAGAAGGAAAGACTGCAAACTCTCGAATTCTCTTTGATTTCGGGACAGTGCAAATAAACTGTATAGTGCCTCTAATGCTGAAGATGTCCTATCTGCCTGGAATGATTATGGCCAGATCCGGGAAGACATATCCCAAACTGCAAGCCTGGGAGTGTCCGGTGAATGAAGGGACCTTTGGACTGGGTTATGAGCCCACTAATGAAGACCGGGCTAAGAGAACCAGAAGGGGAAGGAGGGAGAGTGTACAGATGCGGCCTTACCTTCTGACTTTGAACAGTTACTTCTGCACACCGGGAGAAGCAGTTCCTTACTGTGGCTTCCGAGAACCATTTTGTTGCCCGACCGCTAAGAAGATGCTGCCTGGGTTAGAGATATTCTCAGATGTCTGGGGCAATAAGCCCGGAACAATACCCGAACTGGAAACAGAAGACTTCATGCAGCCCAGTCTCTTTGACGAGGTTGCAGTTATCACAGGAAGTGACGGGAATCGAGACTTGCTCAACCTGATCAAGCCAAGCGAAGGACCTCTCACCAATTGGTACGCCGAGGAGGAGCGCGTTGCTGATAAACCCCCTCCCGAGTCAAACCTAGCACCAAACTCTGTAATCAAGTCCTGTATTGAGTCTGAGTCTGACCCCGAGTCTGAAATCAAGTCAGAGTCCAGTTCCAGTTCTGAGTCGTCTGTGTCGAATCTAGAAGATCCAGTTTTCAAATTTGATGTAACTTTTGAAGACCATTCCGTCATAATCAATAAAGGCTTGCAAATTCTTGATTACCCTGCGTGTCTATCTTTCCAAGCATTTCCAAGCAAAAGTAATAATCAAATAAATGAAGTAAAAAATGAAAAAGAAAAAATAATGATTGGCAAAGAAGAAAATGAACACACATACATTGCATCTGATTGAATGAACAGGGAACAGGTCAGTGGATGTTTGAAGAAGTTTGCCGATTGTTTCATGTGGAAGTCGAGTGACATCACGGGAATAGACCCAGCAATAGTGGTGCACAAGATTCCGGTATATCTTGAGGATAAGCCAGTGAAACAGAAGCTAAGAAGGATGAAGACAGAATGGTCCTTGAAAATCAAGGAGGAAGTTGCCAAGCAACTGGAGAACAAGTTCATAGAACCCATTGCCTACCCGACGTGGTTAGCAAACATCGTCCCGGTGCAGAAGAAAGATGGCAAAGTCAGAATGTGTGTGGATTACCGGGATTTGAATAAAGCATGTCCGAAGGTCAACTTCCCCCTGCTGCATATTGACTTGCTGGTTGACAGAATGGCTGGACACGAGATGGTCTCCTTGACCGATCTCGCTGTCGGGTACAACCAAATAATGATGCATTTGCCAGACAAAGAGAAAAGGGCATTCATCATAGAGTGGGGAATCTACTGTTATAGGGTCATGCCTTTTGGGCTCAAAAATGCCGGGGCAACTTATCAAAGAATGGCGACGACCATTTTCCACGACATGATTCATAAAGAAGTAGAAGTGTACGTGGACGATATGGTCGTTAAATCCAAAACAGCTGAAGAACACACAACAGCACTTGAGAAATTCTTCCTTAGACTTCGAAAGTACAACTTGAAGCTCAACCCGGCAAAATGTCTGTTTGGAGCTACATCCGGAGTATTTCTGGGGCATATGGTCAGTCGGAAGGGCATAGAGATTGACCCTTCGAAAGCCAAAGCTATTCTGGAAATGCCAGCACCTCAGACAGAAAAGGAAGTTTGGGGTTTCCTCGGAAGGCTACAGTACATCAGCCGGTTCATCAATCAATTGGCCGATACTTGCGGTCCAATTTTCAAATTACTCAGGAAAGGAGTAGCAGTCAAATGGAATGAGGATTGTCAGAAAGCTTTCGACCAAGTCAAGCAATATCTGCTATCCCCGCCAGTTTTACAGCCACCAAGGCTAGGAAAGCCTTTGCTATTGTATCTATCGGTGACAAAAGAAGCGATGGGTGCAATGCTAGCTCAACAAGCAGAAGATACAAGGATAAAATTCCGTGTATTACCTTAGTAAGAGGATGCTGGAATATGAGCTAAAATACAATAAGATAGAGAAGTTGTGCCTAGCACTAGTGTGGGCCTGTACAAAGCTGCAGCACTACCTCTCGTCTTACACTACATATGTCATCTCTGAATCAAACCCCTTGAAATTCCTTATGGAGAGGCCGGTTCTTGACTGTAAAATGGCTAAATGGATGTCAGTGCTCGCAGCTTATGACTTAAAATTTGTGTAGCGAAAGGCAGTGAAAGGCGGAGCCTTGGCTGATTAATTAACGGAATTGCCAGTCGAAGACCAAATGCCGGAGGTAGAATTTCCTGATGAAGACTTGTTGAGCTTGGAAAGTGAAGTCTGGGAAATGTACTTCGATGGAGCTTCAAACTACCATGGTAATGGGGTTGGAGTCGTATTCAAAACTCCTTGTGGAGAATACGTCCGAATTGCAGTCAAACTAGATTTCGACTGTACCAACAATGAAGCCGAGTATGAAGCCTGCATAAAGGGGTTAGAAGCAGCCCTGGAAAAAGAAATAAAAGTCCTTAGGGTTTTCGGAGATTCCAATCTGATAGTCTCTCAAGCTCTAAGGAAATGGAAAATTAAGGAAGAGCGTTTGGTTCCTTACCTGCAACGCTTGGACGAATTGGCTCAGCAGTTTGAAGAATTATCCTTCCACTACTTGCCGCGAGCCAAAAATCAGTTTGCTGATGCTCTGGCTACCTTAGCCTCCATGGTTAATGTGGGGGGAGACCAAGTCATTCGACCTCTGACAGTTCGACTCCAGAAACAGCCGGCACATGTCATGAATCTAGTTGATGATAAGCCCTGGTTTTGGGATATACAGAATTATCTTCAGTATGAAGCCTACCCGGAGGGGTCCGGCAAGACTGATCAATGGACATTGAGATAGTTAGCATCTGGATATTTCCTTACTGGGGGAGTTCTGTATAAGAGAAGTTGGAATGGCTTGCACCTAAGGTGCGTTGAAGAGGGAGAAGCTCAGGCCATCATGGATTCCTTACATAATGGGGAGTCCGGGCCACACATGCACGGAATAGCTCTGGCTCGAAAAATTATGAACCTGGGTTATTACTGGTCAACCATGAATGCAGATTGCGTGAGGCACGCGCGGAAGTGCCATGAGTGTCAAATTTTTGCCAAGTTGCAAAGACAGCCTCCGGCCAATCTAAATCTCATTGCTTCACCATGGCCTTTCGCAACTTGGGGCATAGACGTGATCGGAAAGATCCATCCAAAGGCTTCCAATGGCCATCAGTTCATCCTAGTTGTTGTTGATTATTTCACTAAGTGGATTGAGGCAGCCTCCTATTCGGTCTTGAATGCTAAAAAGGTCGCACAGTTCGTTCGTACCAACATCCTTTGTCGGTACGGAACGCCATTCGAGATCATAACAGATAACGGGTCTCATTTTCAAAGTGAATTTTCGGACCTACTGAAGCAAAAGAAAATTCAGCACCACAAGTCCTCGCCCTATCGTCCACAAACAAACGGGGCGGTGGAGGCTGCAAACAAGGCTATAAAAGTCATTTTGCAGAAGACGGTTCAAAAGCATAGAGCTTGGCACGAACAATTATAAATGCCTTGTGGGGATACAGGACTTCAATCAGAACGCCTACTGGGGCAACCCCGTATTCCTTAGGATATGGCATGGAGGCAATGTTGCCTATTGAGCTGGAAGTTCAGTCGGCAAGAATCATCCGGGAAAGCCAGATCAGCGAAGCAGATTGGGCTGAGAATTATCACTTGCAACTCTTGGGTATGGATGAGAAGCGATTGCGAGCAATCCACCAAACTCAAGTTTATCAAAGAAGAATCGCGCGGCATTTTAATAAGAAGGTCAAAGACCGGAAACTAGAAGAAGGTTGTTTGGTCCTGAAGGAAATTAGACAGCCAATCATAGACCCACGTGGGAAGTTTCGTCCTCATTGGGCTGGACCCTATGTGTTGAAGAAGATACTGTCTGGCGGAGCCGTTATTTTGACTGATTTGGATGGTTTAGAATTCATAAATCCATGTAATTTGGATCAGTTAAAACGATATTTTGTGTAATTGTAATCATTAGCATAATGTAAAAAGAGCTACATTAGACCTGATTCTCCTCGAAAAGAAATTATATATCGGAGATGTGTAGGCAGCCCTCATTGGGCGCGGTCTAAACATTAATAAAAAAAAACCATTTCATAATTTCATTCTTCTTTGCCAAATAAAAAAAAAAGGGGGAAAGAAAAGAAAAAAAAAAGAAAAAAGAAAAAAAAGAAGGAAAAAAAAAAACCTGCTAAGTCGAAAACCTGAAAGGGCGGCTTACGCAAAAGTAGGGGCTTGCTAAGCTGAAAACCCAAAAAGGGCGGCTTAGGCAAAAATGGGTAGCTCGCTAAGTCGAAAACCCGAAAAGGGCGGCTTAGGCAAAAATCAGAGCTTGAAATGAATAAAGTTGGAAAATGCTTGGAAAGCTAAATGATATTCTCAATTTAAGCTAAAAAGTCAAATCTCATTCCAATAGCAGCCCAAAGTCAGGCGGAAAGCAAAAAGTCCAAATAAATAATAAAGTCTAAACCAGAGTCTCAAATAAAAAGCCAAAAAGGCAAAACATCCAAAGTCCAAAGCCAACACAAAAAGTCAAAAAAAAAAAAACAATAAAGTCCAAAAGCCTATAGGAATCTAGTTGTCCTGTCTCCTCCGTGGAGCAACATCCTCCGAGTCATCCCTAATGTTAAACTCTGCCCAACCTCGCCTGTCCGAGGAGCCAGCACAATCTCCTCACCAGTCCCAACCTCATCATTAGCGTCAGCCTGAACCCAACCTTCGAGTACACTCAGCAGTGCAGTCCTCCTTGGTCTCTCAATCGGCCAGACAACAGTAATGAACCAAGCCCGATACTCAGGAGAAGTCTGAACACTGGCAGGATTAGGTAAAGGCCTAACCATACGATGATCTCTAACCCAAGCCCTAAGGACGGCTCGGGAAATGCCCGGGGTAATGGCTGAATCAGCTAAAAAGTCATCCATAATCGGAACAGTCTGATCTATCCCCATTTGCCTCAAAACGTGCGAAGCGCAGTACCAAGTACAGTGTGTGAGGCCTAAAAGGTAAACCCGAGAATGGCGAAAGCTGACCTGGATAAAGCGGGTGATGTTGTACCAGGAGATGAACCATAGTATCTCATTTGGACCCAACTCAATCAGCCATGAAGTCCATGCATCAGTAGATGGGTGTGTGATCAAAATCCTCCGCATACGATACTGAGTGGGATTATAGGGCAAGAGAGTAGGAGTAGCAACCACTTGAAGGTGGTCCTTCAGCCAAACCTGAGTAATGGATCCTTTCTATTACAAGGGAACAATCCAAAAAAATAATGAGAAAAAGGAAGAAGGGAAATACCTGGATAATAATGGGAGAAACTGTCCAATCATCGAACCCTAAAGCAGCCTGTCAAGGCTCCTAATGGTCTCTGCCAGCACAATGCCGCCAATACAACCCATATCCTCCATTTGCCGAACCATGGGGCAGAGGCGCAAATCCCCAAAGCCTGGGTCCTGGTTGAACAAGAAACCAGCCAATAAACAAAAAACCAATGCCCGCATCCTCAGCCTCATCCGGTCTGGGTCGTTTGGACAAGCCTCTGAAAATTCGTCAATCAGGGGCAACAGAATTGCCTTCTGGTCATCAACAATCATAGCCCTAGCTTGGGGTCGACTGAACTGAAACAGGGTTTCAAATGACCTAACATACCCAATTTTTACCTCATGCTTGACCAAAGGGGCATTGGGGTCACACCCTATAATAGCACAAAACTCCTCAAAAAGAGGGCACATCTCCTCCATCATGGCCCCAAACCGGAAAACGTGGGCTTCAGGGTCCCAAAGTCTAATACAGGCCCGTAAAAAATCCCAATCAACTATTACACCCCTAAGAGTAATAACAGGAGAAAGACCGTACCTCCCAAAATTGATCTTTTCAACTTTGGAGAGACTCCTAGTCCAGCTGTGCATGCTATGGTTGTAGAAGGGATTCATTGTTTTTTTTTTGTTTATTTATTTCTTTTCTTCTCTCCTTTTGTCTATAAAAACAAAATATATAAAATAAATAAATAAATATAATAGAAAAAAAATAGAAAAAAAAAGAAGAGAGAAGAAACTGACCGGGAACTGTTTTTTTTTTGGCACAATTTTCGAGAAAATAAGTGAGTGAGAGAAGAAAAGGACCAAAGCAGTTTTTATAGAGAAAAAGCACGCCCGGAGGCGGCCCAGCCACCGGCCCCATCCGGCGGCCACCGCAAAAAAAAAAAAAAAAAGGTTGTTTTTACATACATATATATATATGTATATAATTTCCAGTACCAAAAAAAAAAAAAAATGTTCTTTTCTAAAGAAAATGTATATATTTTCCATAAAGTGGGCAGAAATAAAATCCTATTTTCTTTCATATTTGATAACCATGCATACATATTTTCAGTACTAACCAAAGTGTAGGTACAAATAAAGTTCAGTACAGAAAATACAGTAAGAGAAAAAACAAAGGAAAGCCAAGAAAGTCTAGCAACTATCAGCGGCGGGGCCTCCTCATCCTCTGATCATCAAAGGCCATCTGAGTCCAGGCCGCAGCTAGTTCTTGCTGCATCCCGAGAACTGATAGCCTCGCAAAGCGGGCAAATCTTGTTATGTTATTTTGATAATAATTGCATAAATGCATGACTGTTTTTGTACATTTTACGTTTATTGTGTTGTTTTTATTTCAAAGTAATTTTCAGGAACACAGTCGAAGCAAATATTTGTTCTATACAAAAATAAGGCCAAAACAAGTTGAAAAATGGAAAGAATCCTTAAATCAGCCCTCGCACCGCGAAGCAAGTCGCAATAAAGGAAAACGCCCAAAGACGCGAGCGCTACCAGAGGACGCGCGCGCAACCCACACCCAGAAAAAGAAAGTCGCGAGCGCGACATCAACCTACGCGGGCGCGATAAGCAGATTTGAGAGTCAGAAACAATTGGAGCAAAAGTTGCGAGCGCGACTTCCATCTGCACGGCCACGAGAATCACTTTTTAGAGGCAGAAGGTTTACCAGCAAAAGTCGCGGGCGCGACTTCAAGATGCGCGAGCGCGAGAATCACTTTTGAAAGGCAAAAGCATTTGGAGCATAAGTCGCGAGTGCGACCTTCACCAGCGCGAGCGCGAGTCGAGATTTCCAGGAGACGTGATTGCTGCCTTTTCATCAGAGAATCATATCTTTCCATGCAAGGGTCGGGACTCCTCCCAAGAGAAGTCACCTCAAGCACCTCTTGGCCAGCCAATCACTACCAAAACCACCATCACTCTCCTACTCTATAAATAGCAATCAAAGAGAAGAAAAAGACAGACATATAGGGAAGTGTGTTAGTAGTACTTAGAGCAAGATTGACGAAAGTCACTTGTTATTGATTGTGCCAAGAACACCAAGAAGTTCCTCGAGGTGTGACGCCCTCCGGAGGCTTGAGTTTGATTACTTCTTTCTCTTGTTTTATAGACTTGTTGTATGTTGGTCTTCATAATTCTTCTATACAAAGCAACAATTTTAATTGGTAGTATTCAATAAAAATTCCTTAAGTTATCTTTTGATCTTTGTTTAATCAAAGTTACTAGATTATATTCTCAGAAGGAAATAGTTTAGTAAAGATCAAAGAGATTTAATTCATTGAGTTGAATTTACATATGCATATTTTACTTATTCCTGTTGAAATTAAATCTGTCTTATTGAAATAATCAAAGAATAAGAATTAGGTTTAATATTTAACAAGATAGGGATTTTATTATATGTAGAAATACATATAATAGATAGTATAATTCTATACTGAGAAGTTGAATTATATTATACCATATGTAATTAAGAGATTTTTTATTGAATATTACAAGCTTTTGCATAGAAAAGGAAAATCCTGTGTACAATTAATTAGTCTAAGTATTTTACTACACATTTGTCTTTATGATTAATTATTTTAAGTATTTTAATGCACATTATTCTCTGAAGTTGAATAATCATTAGATCTAGAATAACTAAGAAATTCCTTAGAACTATTTTATATTTGTATTCCTGTAAACATATCAATAAGAATAAAGTAGCAAGTGTATTCAACCCGTTCCTCGTGGGATCGATCTTTTATTACTACGTTGAGATCTGTATACTTGCGGGAACTCAAAAGAGACGCAACAAGTTTTTGGCGCCGTTGCCGGGGAACGGTGTTCTGTCATTTAACGAAATATTCTTATATATGATTTACAGCTTGTTTTAATTAATATACTTACTTATAATTGATTCAAAATTTTGCAGAAACACATAATTTACACACCTCATATGCCAAGCACCAGATCTTCAAACAGTGAATTGGAGGATTATCAACCTGAGATTGAACAATTTCTTTCACAACGAAAAAAGAAAAAGAAAAGAAGAACTTCAAGAATCATGGGTGATGGAAATCCGCCACAGAGGTTGATGGACTTTGTTACTCCAAGTTTAAATGGTTCACAAAAGGGAGTAGTATGTCCACCGGTGAATGCTAACCAGTTTGAAATTAAACCTGCTTTATTACAAATGCTTCAAAATAGTGTTCAGTTCTACGGATTACCAAATGAAGATCCTAACTCACATATAGCCAGTTTTCTTGAAATCTGCGATACATTCAAGATGAATTCAGTACCAGCAGATGCTATCAAATTACGTCTATTTCCTTTCACATTGAAAGACAAGGCAAAAGCTTGGTTGAATTCATTACCACCAACCTCTATCACTACCTGGGAAGAACTAGCCCAGGCCTTCCTGTCTAAGTATTTCCCACTAGCGAAAACCGCTAGGCTTATCAAAGAAATAACCTCATTTACCCAACATGAAAATGAATCCTTATATGAGGCATGGGATCGCTACAAAGAGCTCCAACGAGTTTGCCCACACCATGGCCTTCCCCAAAATATATTGATTCAAACCTTCTACAATGGAGTGACACCTTCTACAAGAGGAACTATAGATGCCATGGCAGGAGGATCATTAATGAAGAAGACTACTAATGATGCAATTGAGTTACTAGAAGAGATGGCCAACAATAATAGCATATGGCCAGCCGAAAGAACTTAGGTAAGTCATTCTACTGTTAGTAATCAGTCTTCTTCTTCTTCAAAAAATTTAGCAAAGAAAGTGCATGAATTAGACCCCTTAACTATGATGCAAGCATATATTTCTGCTTTGTCTTATAAAATTGATAACTTAAACATAAGTAAATCAACATCTCTTATTTGTGACAATTGCGGTCAAAATGGGCATATATCAAATGAATGTAATTATAAGCATCCGGTTATGGAGGAACAAGTGAATTATGTCCAAGGACAAATTCGTGGTCCATATTCGAATACTTATAATGCTGAAAATCATAATTATCATAACTCTTTTTGGAGAAACCATGATAATCAAGAAAAGGGAAATTAGGGTAGTCAATATCAAGATAGACTGGGACAATTGACTAATAAAATTGATAAATTTCTGGAGGGATTTAACCAAAAGATGAGTAGTCAGGATGATAGCTTTAAATGGTTAGAATCAAAGTTTGATAAGTTATTCAAAAATCATTC
Organism: Jatropha curcas; assembly: GCF_041381405.1. NCBI lineage: Eukaryota > Viridiplantae > Streptophyta > Magnoliopsida > Malpighiales > Euphorbiaceae > Jatropha > Jatropha curcas. Next base: position 10,100,671 of record NC_143154.1, on the reverse strand, counting down.
ATCATCTATACATAACTTGGAGGTGCAAGTAGGGCAGCTTGCCAATGCTATTTCCTCACGTGAAGTAGGAAATCTTCCTAGTAATACAGAAAAGAATCCTAGGGAGAATGTGAGCCCCATTGCCTTACGAAGTGGAAAAATAGTAGATAAAATAGTTCCTTCGGGTATTAATGCTAATATTTTGAATAATGTAACTGTGGAGCCGGTTGGTGAACCGAGCATTGAAGTAAATAGTGCAGGATCAAGAGAACAAGAAACAGGACAGGAAAAGGGGAAGGACAATGTTAAAGCTTATCATTCTAAACCACCTTTTCCGCAAAGACTCAAGAAGCAAGAGCAAGATAAGCAGTTCTTAAATTTCATTGATAAACTGAAAAATTTGCATATCAACATGTCACTTATGGAAGCTATCACACAAATTCCAAATTACGGTAAGTTCCTTAAAGAATTGATCTCAAAGAAACGTAGTTGGGAAGATGTGTCGACAGTCACTCTAACTGAGGATTGCAGTTCCATAATCTCAAGTAAGTTACCTACTAAACTCAAAGATCCAGGGAGTTTCACTATACCATGCAAATTAGGTAAAGTAGATTTTCTTAGATTCCTGTGTGATTTAGGAGCAAGTATTAATTTGATGCCATTATCTCTCTTTAAGAGATTGGGATTAGAGGATGAAGTTAAAAGAACTAATATGGTTTTACAACTTGCTGACCAAACTATTAAAAGACCCTATGGTATCATTGAAGATGTACTTGTTAAGGTTGACAAATTTATTTTTCCAACTGATTTCGTCATACTTGACTTTGTTTATGATAAAAATTGCCCTCTTATTTTAGGAAGACCATTTATGAACACAGGGAGAGCATTAATTGATGTTTCAGAAGGAAAATTAGTCCTTAGAATAGGTGATGATGTCATTGAGTTTCATATAGATAAAGCTATGAAATATCCTATGGATGAGGGAAATTGCATGAGAATTGACATAGTTGATGCATGCATACAAGAAATATTTACCTTGGAAGGTAATGAAAAATTTGAAGAAGAAAATGTCAATATTGAAGAAGAGGAGTTTATAAATTTAAGACCTGAAATGTTACTTAGGGAGCATGAACCTTTACCACCATCAATTGAAGTTCCACCAATAGTAGACCTTAAAGAGTTACCAAGTCACTTGCGATATGCTTTCTTAGGTAAAAATCACACACTTCCTATAATTATTTCTAACAAATTAACTGTAGATCAAGAGAATGATTTATTAAAAATTGTTAGAAATAGGATTAAGAGTATAGGATGGCAAATTTCTGACCTTAAGGGGATAAGTCCAAATCGAGTCATGCATTACATCAATCTTGAGGATGGACATATACCTAAGGCAGAAAGACAAAGGAGACTTAATCCTAATATGAAAGAAGTAGTGAAGAAAGAAATTATCAAATTGCTAGATGCAGGAATAATATACCCAATTTCGGATAGCCAATGGGTTAGTCCAATCCAATGTGTGCCTAAAAAGGGAGGAATGACTGTAGTAAAAAATGAAAATGGTGAACTAATTCCTACTAGGACCACTACAGGTTGAAGGGTATGTATTGATTATAGAAAACTTAATTCAGCCACCAGAAAAGATCATTTTCCGTTACCATTCATAGATCAAATGTTAGAAAGAATTGTTGGTCATGCTTTCTATTGTTTTCTCGATGGCTACTCAGGATATTTTCAGATTTATATCTTTCCGAATGACCAAGAGAAAACTACATTTACTTGTCCATTTGGTACATTTGCATATAGGCGCATGCCTTTTGGATTATGCAATGCACCTGCAACATTTCAACGTTGCATGACCGCGATTTTTAATGATTACATAGAAGAAATTATGGATGTCTTTATGGATGACTTTTCTGTGTATGGTGATTCATTTGAAGGTTGTTTAAAAAATCTAGATCTTGTATTATCAAGATGTGAAAGTGCTAAGTTGGTTTTGAATTGGGAGAAATGCCACTTTATGGTTGATAAGGGCATTGTTTTAGGGCACAAAATAAGTAAGGAAGGAATCCAGACAGAGAGGGCAAAGATAGAAGCTATAGAAAAATTACCTCCTCCTACTACGGTTAAAGGTATAAGATCTTTTCTAGGCCATGCAGGATTTTATAGAAGATTTATAAAAAATTTTTCTATCATTGCTAAACCTCTAACTAACTTACTTGTTAAAGATGCATCTTTTAATTTTTCTCCAGAATGTTTGGAAGCTTTTAATACTTTAAAGAATGCCTTAGTAAGTGCGCCTATTATAGCAAAACCCAATTGGGGATTACCATTTGAAATAATGTGTGATGCTAGTGATGTTGCTGTTGGTTGTGTTTTAGGCCAAAGACATGAGAAAAAGTTGCATGTGATATACTATGCTAGCCATGTTCTAACTAGTACTCAAATAAACTATACAACTACTGAGAAGGAAATGTTGGCTGTAGTATATGCATGTGATAAATTCAGATCATACTTGTTAGGAGCAAAAGTCATAATCTATACTGATCATTCTGCATTGAAATACCTGTTTGCTAAAAAAGATGCAAAACCACGTCTTATTCGATGTGTATTATTATTGCAAGAATTTGACATTGAGATTAGAGATAAAAAGGGTTCTGAAAATTTAGTTGCAGATCATTTATCACGTCTGGAAAATGAAGAAGGACCAATAGGAGAAACTACAATTATAAATGAAAGTTTTCCAGATGAGAATTTAATGTTAGTACAACATGTTCACACACCTTGGTATGCCGACATTGCAAATTTTCTAGCTTCTAACATCATACCTCCAGACATGACTTATGCAAAAAAGAAGAAGTTCTATGCAGATGCTAAAAATTTCTTATGGGATGAACCATTCTTGTTTAAGATATGTATGGATGGTATGATTAGAAGGTGTGTAGGGGAAACTGAAATACAAGATATACTTATGCATTGTCACTCTAGTCCATATGGAGGGCATCATGGAGCAAATAGAACTGCTTCAAAGGTTTTAGAAAGTGGCTTTTATTGGCCCACTCTATTCCACGATGCTCGTATATTTGTGTCTCATTATGACAGGTGTCAACGGGTTGGCAACATAAGTCGAAAAGATGAAATGCCTTTATCCAACATACTCGAGGTAGAGATATTCGATGTATGGGGAATAGACTTCATGGGACCATTCCCTATTTCACAGGGTAAAAGTTATATCTTGGTGGCTGTTGACTATGTTTCCAAGTGGGTGGAAGCACAAGTTTGTGTCACAAACAACGCCAATACAGTGGTCAAATTCTTAAAAGCATTATTTACCAGATTTGGGGTTCCAAGAGCAATCATAAGTGACGGAGGTACGCACTTTTTAAATAGATCATTTGAAAGCCTTTTGAGGAAATATGGAGTACATCACAAAGTATCTACCCCATATCATCCACAAACTAGTGGTCAAGTGGAAATTTCAAACCGCGAGCTTAAGTGGATTTTGGAAAAAACGGTCAATTCATCACGTAAGGATTGGTCACTTAAACTCGATGATGCACTTTGGGCGTATAGAACGGCATTTAAGACACCAATTGGGATGTCTCCATACCATTTAATTTATGGTAAGGCATGTCACCTACCACTCGAATTGGAGTATAAAGCATATTGGGCAATAAAATCTTTGAATTTTGATTTAAGCAAAGCTGGTTACAAAAGGAAACTTCAGTTGAATGAACTTGATGAGATCAGATTATTAGCATATGAAAATGCCAAGTTATATAAGGAAAGAACTAAGAAATGGCATGATAATCAAATTCGAATCAAATCATTTAAGGAAGGAGACCAAGTGTTATTGTTCAATTCAAGACTACGCCTATTTCCTGGAAAACTGAAGTCCAGATGGAGTGGACCATTTGAGGTAATCAAAGTTGCAGAACATGGAGCATTAGAATTGAAGAATCTATCTAATGGATCCACATTTATGGTCAATGGACAAGTGTAAGCTTTATTTGGGTAATAGGATTGAGGATCCACCACAGGTAACATTTTAAATCAATTACATAAGTATGTATAATTTCAATAACTACTTAATATACTTTGTTTATTATAATGTGTTATTTGATTATTTGTTCTTATCAGTAAAAAAAAAAAAAAAAAAAAAAGAAACCCATCAAAAATCAAGTGTGCAGAGAATTCTATTTTTGCAGGAAGCCAAACTCGCGAGTGTGAAGAAAGAAAGCGCGAGCGCGAACATTGCAAAAAAGAGACAGAAACTTTTTTTACACAACTCGCGATCGCAACATCTATCTGCGAGAGCGCAAATTCTCCACAAGGGAAGTCAGAAGCTTCAAGATCCCCATTCGCGATCGCAACAGATATCTGCGCGAGCGCGAGTTTTTGCAAAACAAGTCAGAAACAAGGAGATACCCTCTCGCGATCGCAATAATACCAAGCGCGAGCGCGATTAGGGCACAACAGAGGACAGAGGCTAGGCAAGAACCATTCGCGAGCGCGAATTTTCAGATGCGATCGCGACTCCAGAAAAATTCCTAGCGCAATTCCATAAATTTTTGGCGCAACTTCCTAACGGTCAGAAATTCTCAACTGCCCTCTCACATTCCAATCAATTCTTCTCCTTCCCAAGGAATTCAAACATGCAAAAAACTGTAGGTAACCTTTCAAATCCAATCAAAACTCTTCCTTTTCAACTTCCCCATTAACTACTCAACCCTATCCTTCCCTAAATTCATCTATATAAGAAAATCAATTCCTTTCTTTACAAACCCCCAAACTCTGTCGCTACAAAATCAATTCCCAGCAACCCTCTTTTCTACATATCTTGAGCAACAAATAACTCCATCCACACTCACACCATGCCATTTAAGCAAAAGGCTAGGAAGAATAAGGAAGGATCTTCCTCCTCTGCACCAGCACGAAAGGATTTGGCCACCAGATATAAGGCTCCTTTCCCCATATATACTATAGCGGAAGGAGAACGCTACACACGCCTAGCCAAGTGCACTTTCACAGGTATGTATCTTCTTAACCCAACCTTTTTACAAAATACTGGTATTTTAGAGAAAGTACAGGAATATTTGAAAACTTTAAATTTTGAAATATTTAGTCAATTACAAATTCCTGAAAATGCTAAATTAAGTTTAGAGTTACTAACTACTATTGATTGGGTGGATGACAATGAAATGGCCATCAAATTTAGAGTGGATGGAGAAGAATTAACTGTGGGCTATGGTAAATTGCATGAATGGTTAGGATTCCCCATAAGTGGATGTGCTCCTAAACTGAAAAGATGGAATGCATCTTCCGTTTGGGAAAAACTAATAGGGCAATCAACTTTTACCCCACGAAATTTTGGAAATAAATGGATAAAAGATGAGAGTATTTTATATCTGCAGAAGTATTTGTGTTATGCCTTGTTTGGACGGGTGGAAGCATCCAAAGTCCAAACAAGAGACTTGTTTATTTTGGACTGTATTTTACAGGGAAAACGAGTGGACGTTGCACGAATAATACTCGATACCATATACAACGCCTCTCGTCATCAAGGCAAAGTTACTTTAGGAGTGGGTAGTTTGGCGCCTATCTTGGCATATGTTGCTCGAATGCCCATTCCACCTTATCAGCCCCAACCAACAGACACTTTTAGGTATATGGATGGCACATTCTTGAAAAAGACAGGTTTGGTTGAAGAAGTAAAAACTGGCAGCACAGTTCTTTATCGTTGGAAGCCATGGGAAACAAGAGTCGGGCAAAGCGATCGTAATGAAGGAACCTCTGATGCACAAACACAAAGACAGCGGAAGGGCAAAGCACCGGTCACCTCATCTTCTCATGCGGAAGAAGAAGAAGATGAAGTAGCCGGATGGAAGCAAGTGTTGAGTAAAGTGGAAACTTTACAGCAATCGCAGGAAACCTTGCAAGTTACTGTTCTTGACATGGGACAAAAACTGCATACAATCCAGAAAAACCACAAACGGATGGAACGGAAGTGGATGAAATATTTCCACCATCAAAATATCACCTTCACTCCGTCGCCTCCAGATTCTCCGGAGGCCTAAGGTTTTTCTATTTTCCTTTAATTTTGCTTTTTATTTTTTTTTTCTTTCTCAATATTGTTTGAATGTTTTTGCATGTGTTTTGTTTTCTTTGCATTTCTCCTCCCACAATGAGGACATTGTGTCTTTTAAGTATGGGGGAGACTTACATTTCATTATCTTTTATTATCTTTTATTATCAACAAGATTAAAAAAAAAAAAAAAAAGGTGACAATTAAAAAAGTCAACTTCTTTGCCTTAGTTCAATGTTTTAGTCTCTACATGTTAATTTGTTTGTATTTTGCTTGTTGAAATAGAAGTCTTGAATAATATACCATGGTTAGAGAGATTGAATGCTTATATGAACTTAAGTATTGATATTTTACATATGACACTTTAAACTTTTCAAATAGCACAAATTAATCTTTAGTTGATTATCTAGACATTATCTTATGTTTTAGAAAAGCCTGAATCCTACCTTGAATGAAGAATAGGAAGCAAATGAAAATTAAATACTTGTGTGTTTCAAGTCAATAAAGGATGAAGGTATGTTCAAGAAAGAAAAATATAAGATAGGGGAATAACGGAAAATCCGTTTTAAAAATAAAAGTGGTATGGAGCATAAAATGCAACCACTTATCATTTACATTCCTACATACCTAGAAGAAAAATGATAAGCAAAAGAAATATGTGGTATGGAGCATAAAATGCAACCACAAAAGTAAAAAAAAAAAAAAAAAAAAAAAACCCGAGAACCAGCTCCATCATCTAAGTGACCAACCCAACAGGAACCTAGAAATCATACAAAGGCAAATACAAGTCAATCTCAAATCTCTTATGAATCCTTTTTGTGAGAGAGGTGTGTCAGGCTTTACCTCAGTGATGTCCTCAGAAGGAAGAGTCAGGCGATCCACACCCTCCAGGGCGACTTCTCGAAGAGCTGGAGGGCTGTCAGGGACAAAGTAAGAAATGCTGTATGGTAGACGTAGATTGGCTAGGTCTGGGTGAAGTGGCCCGGTAGCCTCCAAAATAGCCCGAGGAGCCCTGAAAGGACCTGTCGATCGGCTAGGCCCGGCCTGCGACGGACCCCCAATCGGAGTGGAAGAAGTAGGATCGGTCATGGGCCTCCTCCTTGGAGTCCTAGTCAAGGGACCCGAAGCCCGAGAAGAACGGGTGTCAAGTGGCTGAGACAGAACCGGCCCCTGGAAATTATCAAGCCGAGCTCCAATGGGTGGCATCAAAGAGATTCCGCAGAACTCATCGTAATCTCCTCCCATAAGAAGCTCCACATGGGGAATACCTTCAGTGTGAGCAAGAGTGAGTACCATCTGCCTACCTGCTCTCATGTCCTCAGGAGGGGAAAAAGGGACAGTCCGGCAACCTCTTATCTGAATGTCCACCCTCTCGCCCAAGTAATATCGCCGCAGGATGGGGTGCGACAGGACCACCCTCCGCCGAGACAAGGCGTCTGACCGCTGGAAATCAGGATCAGCCTGAATCCAGCTCTGTAGACGGGCAGTCATTGGCCCCACTTCAACCTATAAAAGATGCAAATATGTTAATAAATCCTTTTTATTTAACATATCTAAGAATCACTAAGCACATACCTGCTCCAGAGGACAAGTATCAAAAAAGGTTCTCAGCTCCTTCAGCGATTTCTTGCACCAAACGATATGAAGGTTTGATTTGTACCATCTCCAAGCCAAAGGCGCCAGCCCTGATCCGAGATCAGTCTGAAGCAGCTCTGGGCGAGTGTAAGGAAAGTACTCGAATGCCCAAGTCTGTGAAACACAAAAAAAAGGGAGAGAATCAGTAATCAAGACGGACAGAAAAACACAAAAAAGGAGAATGTTCTTTACATTACCTCCTAGAAATAGTAGGTCCCGCTGAGTTTGCAGTGACCTCGACTCAGGTCGCACATGTCGTCGTACATGCAGCTCAGAATAGCACCGGCCCAGTCATACTCCTCCAAATGGGCCAAATTTTCCAAACTCTTCAAGATAGAAGGGTTAAACTTCTCTTTCCTGTTAGACCAGAAGGTCGAGGCAAACAGTAGCAACAAGGTGAATCGGGCCACCTGAGTAGCCGTCAGCTCTCCCAGCCCGTATCTAGCATAGATGCTAGGGGCCTGGAGGGATAACCAGCATCTAGAAACACTCAAAGCAGGGGTGGAAGAACTTGACTCGACAATCCGTGGCAGGTCTATCCCAATCAGCTCCACCATCCGGTCGGGGGAGATCTCGGTCCTCCAATCATCATAAAGCTCAATCGGGCGAATGCCGAAAGGGATCCCGGAGATCACCGAGAAATCCGCAGGGGTCAGTGTCAACTCGCCCTAAGAGAAGTGGAAAGTATTGGTGGTGTCCCACCATCTCTCGGCCAAGGCACATAATAACTCCTTATAATTGCTCCGACCCATGTCAAGGTGTCTCAGATAGCCCAGATAAGACGGGCGGATAATCGCGCCAACCGGGTTATTTTGATCAAATATTTCGAGCGGAACTTCAGCCATAGAACTCTCACCCACATCCAATTTAACACGGGAGTCCTAAAAGGTAAATCAACCTAAGAGTTACTCCTCGGTTCCTTACTAAGGGTAATATCTTAGTTCTACCCTAGCATGCATACTAACAAAAACAGTAAGCACAGGAAAGTTTTTTTTTTTAAAAAAAAAAAAAAAAAATCACAATTCGGCCTAAGGCCCAAAATTCACAATTTGGCATAAGGCCCAAAAGTCACAATTTGGCCTAAGGCCTAAAAATTCACAATTCGGCCTAAGGCCCAAATAATAAGTTATATGCAAGCAAAGGTGAAAGGGAGCCTACCTGGGTGAAGATGCCGGTCATGGAGGCGTGAGTATTAGCGTCTGCCATCAGATCGACCTCGTTGAGAGAAATCCCTAGAGACTCGAGTAAATCCTCACCGCTGCTGTAGCTTGGGGAAGCCATAGGAGAAGTCTTGAGGCTTTGAGGAAGTTGAGAGAATTTGAGAGAGCTCTTTTGTTTTGGAGAGTGTAGAATGAATGAAATGAGAATTTCAAGCTATTTATAAGCAAATGGCCAAAGGGCGGGTCCCCTGGACGAGTCTGATTTTTGCCTCCAAAATTTGCGTTTCAGACAACCACCGAAGCCCATAAATCTTTTTTATGGTTGCCGGTGGGGGGCAACTGTGAATATCCAAATTTTGAGGCTCAAAAAGCCAGTTTTCCCGGACTGCAAACAGTCCGACCAGGCCGGAGGCCATTCGAAAAGTTCACCGGAAATATGCCAATGCCAATATGGTACTTGAAACGTCCGGGACGTCGCGAGGATCACGGAACTGATCCTAGAATATTTTTTGGAGGTCTGGAACTCCTGAAAAAGCCTCCGGAATGGAAAAGTAGCAGAACCACCGGGCTCGGTGGCTCGGGCCGCCGGACCCGGCGGCCCAGCCGCCGAGATCAGGCGGCCCAGGGCACCGAGCTCCGGCGGCCCGGCCGTTGAGCTCCGGTGGCCCGGTCGCCGACCCTCCGGCAGCTCGGCCGTCCAACCCAGCGGCCCGGCCGCCGAAACAGTCCGTTTTTGCCTATAAATGCATGCCCGGAGTGACATTTCAACTCACTCAGTCTGTGTTGACGGACGCTCCTTCTCCCCTACGCTCCTTGCGATTCTTTACTGCTTTTTTGCATTTTAGTTTAGCTTTAATTGCTTTCTTGCTTTGTTAAGTGGTCATTAAAATCAAATTAATTAATTTTCCCTTAACGAGGAGCTTAACCTGGAGTTAAGAAGTGGTCGACGATTAAATCAGGTACATGAACTAAACTCTGCCTATTTAATTTTAGCACTTCATGCATGCTTCTCTTCTACTCCTAATAACTCTACAACTGCATAAATGCATCCATGTCATCATTAGGCAAGTAAACTGCCTCAATTAAATAATTTAGGCTAAATGCCCGGTTAATTAATAATCGTGGTATTAAAGCTTAAATCCGACAATATTGGCTAAAAAAGCCTAGTTAATCAATAACTATGGTGAAATTGCCTTTATTTCGAACAAATTCGGCTTAAGTCCAATTAATCAATAATTGTGACTAAAAGGCCTTAATTCAAACACGTTTTCTTGGCAATAAAATTGCCTACATTACAATCCAGTTAATCAATTTTTGGCAAACACATTACCTATAAATTAGATTAACTACTTTCAGCGACAAATCGTTTAAATCAATTTTTTGGCAAAATGCCTTAAATTAATCAACTTATTTCGGCTAAAAGCCTTAAATCAACCATTTTGGCGACAATCGCCCAATCACCAACTTTTTGGCAAACAAATTGCCTAAATCAATCCTTTTGGCTAAAAGCCTTCAAATTAATCAATCTTTTGGCTAAAAGCCTTAAAATCAAGCATTTTACCGACAATCGCCTAAATCACAACATTTTTTGGCAACAATTGCCTGAATTAATCTTAATGGCTAAAAGCCATTAAAATCAACACTTTTGGCATCAAATGCCTAAAAATCGATTTTCAGGCAGAATGCCTAAACAAAATGCACAAAGCATACACACACACTCATGCATAAAGCATCCCCATTCAAAGCCCTCTAAAAGAGGCCTTTCGAACTACGTTGACTTTGATCTTCCATTCAAACGGAAGTACGTAGGCACGTTTGGGATTTAACCCCGAGCGACAAGTCGAAATCACATAAACATTTTTCATTGGTCCAGTTACATCATTTTACCCTGCAAAGCATTCATTGTTTTGGTTAGTTCATCAGCATGACATAGTCTCGGGATCCACCTTGGGTTCATAGACCATGCCTTAACTTTGGGTTAATTAATCTAGCATTTAGGTTAATTAAAATTGGAGTCACTTAGAGATTTTTCCTAATTTACCCTAAAATAATTAAACAAGGTGGCGACTCATACATTCACGTGCATTTCTGCCCTTAGTCACATGCATTCATATGCCATGATGTTTGGGGTGGGGGTTCACAGGAGACTACAGGATGTTTTGGATATTTTGGTGATATTTTGGTACGTACTCCTATGTGGTGACCAGAGTACTTATATCTTAGTGTTTATTATTTTCTAATCTTGGTGTATGTTCTATTTTGTTCTATTCCTAATATCAGTTTCTATTCTATTGCTCTGATCATATGCTCTGATTATTAGAACTTATGCTCTGATTATTGGAACTTAGAATATCATATGCTTTGATTATTAGAACTTAGAATATCTTGTCTATCTTTGCTAGTTCTAAAATCAGTTTCTAAAATGTCTCCTAACTCTATATTTCAAAATAGTTTTATTGCATCTATTCAGGGGGAGGATAATACATGTTCTAAATTTGCTTCATCATGCTTAGAACTTATATGCATAAAATTTAAGGGGGAGCACACGTTTTTATGTTTGCTAAATTTATTGATTTTGTCATCATCAAAAAGGGGGAGATTGTTGGCTCCAGGGTCAAATTCTAATCTTGGAATTTTGATGATTAAAATAAAATAAATAAATTTAAATTATATTATTTGTGCTAATAATATTTTATGCAGAAATCTTATGGAAAGAAAACAAACAAGGCAAGTCCTACAAAATCCATAGTGTGTGAAGACATCCGAAGACCCTAGTGGTTAGATCTCTAGGATTCATTGTAGGATAGAGAGAAAATTCATCTATAAGCACAAAAACTAATTTTTTTTCTCTCATCGAGATTTTTCAAAAATTAGATTCTTCAAAATAAATCTTTTCGTCATAGTTGTTTTCGAAATTCCTTTAAAAGAAATCAAAATGATTCAATTACCTAAAATTAAAGAGATTATGTCTCTAACGATTTTGGTAATAAATCGTATGCTTTCTTTTTCAAAAATCCTCTTTGAAGATCTAAAGAATTTTAATTTATTCTCTTACCTAAAACGAAGGAAGATCTTATTCTTTTCGTTTAAGTAGAATCTTTTCGAAAAATATTTCCCAAATAAAATGCTTTCGAAAATCTTTATGGAAAGGAAGATCGTTTCCTATTTTCTTACCAAAAGAATAAAATAAATTTTTGGTAACTAAGATTCTCGTATCTTCTAAATAAGAAAAGCAAAATTCTAATTTCAAAATGAAATATCCACTTTCTAAAAAAGAGAGTCACAAATCTCTCTATAAAAAGGAGTTTTCACTCTTTGAACAAGGTGGAAGACAGAGTTTTCGTTTTAAGAGTATTCGCCTATTGATCACATTCTTTATCTCTCAAAACTTACTCTCTACCCTCATTTTTCTTTTCATCTTTATACTTTTCGTTTTTATCTTTAAAAGAGAAAAGAATTTTTTTAACTACTTTTGAAAAACGGTTCTGTGTTCCAAACGATTTTCTAATCTAAAAAACTGTTTTTCCTGTGCTTATATTTGCATTTCTATCTGTCTATTTAGATTCTGTAATCTTTAGTAGACATGTTTTTATTTAATAAACAATTGTGTAATAGCTTAGGTTAGAAGCTATTGTGAAAGAGGTTATCAAGCAACCTTCTCCGTGAGAGAGATTCTAATGTCTTGAATTGAGTTTCTGTACTCTGCCAAAAACAGAAAGGGTTGAGCTTAACTAGATCCTTTGGAAAATCTAGAGGGATAAAGGGTAGATCTAGGTGTTGATCTATTGCCTTGTACTGTTGCTTTGTCTCTTACCCTTGGAAAGAGATAACATAGTTGAGGATCTCAAGATGAGTCTTGGGGAGTGGATGTAGGCGAGTTAGTGCCGAACCACTATAAATAACTGTGTTGATCTTTTTAATTTCTGAAGTTTTGCTTGATAGTACTTTATTTACACTTCTGTTGATATTTTAGAAATGCTAAAAGTGTTAATGGATTTAATGTTCTAAAACTGAAATAAGTCTTATCTTCTCTGAATATTAGAACTCTGGAATTCTGATAAGTGGATATACCAAGTTCTAAACTATTCTTCTATTTTCAGTATATTTCACTACTTGGGTTTCTAATCAGTTTTCTAAACTTGATTAAAGCTCTATGAAGCAGTTCTAATTTCAACAACTGTCTCTCACACAGTCTTATATGATTTTCTAAACTTTATGAGGAAGTTCTAAATACAATAGCTTTCCGTCATAAAGAAGTTCTAATATTGAATAAGACATTGTGAAGCAGTTCTAATTAATAGCTGTATTATATATAACTATTGAAAGAAAGGATTATCCAACAGCAGCAAAAAACAGACCGAACACGTTCGAGTTATTGGCTCGTCCGACCCGGCAGCATTCAGTCATTTCACACTAAGCACTGGGAACAAGGGACTGATCCCGTACCGTGCTACTGCCTTGACTAGAAGAAGTATCGACCTGAGGGATGCTCTACCTCGGGCCATCGACATCATACTTTGCATAGTCTGTCTATAGAACATTGTTAGGAAGTTCTAATCTATAATTTATTCTGACAAGTTCTCTATTTTTCCACTGCACTTAGAATTCTATATTTTGTTTTTAAAATCTAAAATATTTTAGAAAACCCAATCCGCCCCCCCTCTTGGGTTGTGCCATACATATACGAGACCCACACTAACATGGTCGATGCTGATCAAGTGCGCCAGGCACCCCGTTTAGCCTATAAACATGGTACTCCCCCCCCCCCCCATTTCAAGCACCTCTTGTTGCTTAATTGACAGGTTCTCAAGTATCAATGACTTTATTTCTCTCTTAGTGGACGATTTTAAGGCAATATAGACGGACCCCAAAAATGGGTATGAAAACCCTTAAACTATTGTGGTTTTTCACTTAAGTGAAAACCTACACTTGGCTAAAAGAATTGTAGGAGCAAAGGCCTTTGAATAAGTTGCTTATATTGCCCCAAGTCATTTTGTAAGTTTTTTTTTTTTTATGGATTGGCTATTGGTTTGAACCACGCCTTTTGTGATTCATTTTATCTAATAGAAGGGTGTGAAAAATATATGTTCACAGCAGTTAACCCAAGGGATCTTTCAACATTAAGTGGGAATACATTCAAAGCAGAGCCATTATCAAGTAACAGCATAGACACTATTTTTTTCCCCTAGCTTGCATAGTAACATAAAGAGCATGGTTACGGGTAATGTCCCCCTTTGAGATCTCATGATCTACATAGTGGATTGCATGGCCAAGGGATTTATAATGATTGATGCCACCAATGCCTCTGGAGTTATGTTTGCGGTGGTCTGGCACTGGTTCATGGCCATAACTTAAGCTTGGCGGTGCATAAAATACTACTGAATCAAACCCCAAATTTAGATGTTGGCTTTGGTAGCTCAGGTCAGTGTTTGAGGCTTTTTGTGTGACACTCTAGGCAAATCCCACATTGGCTAAACACACGGTGTAAGTGAAGTACCTACGGGAGGACAAGCCTTAGACTAGCAAGATGCCTTTTAGGCTATTGAGTTTGTCTAGCCTAGGAATAGTACCATGTGAGCCTGAGTGGGTTGGGCCCAAAGCGGGCAATATCTTGCTAGGCCTGGGTTGTTACTTTTCGGTTATGGTGCTCAGGTTGGTATTTGAGACTTTTTTGGTATTTTGTGGTGCTCAGGTCAATGTTTAAGGCTTTTGGTATTTTTAGTAGGGTATATCTCTTCGGGTAGGGATTTGTATTTAGATTGACCACTGGTTGGTGTTTAGGGATTGACCACTGGTTAGTGTTTGGAGGCTGACTAATGATTGGTGTTTAGATTTGACCAATGGTTGGTATTTGGGTTGACCACTGGATGCTGTTTAGGGATCAACCACAGGTTGGTGTTTAGGTTTGACCACTAGTTGGTGCTTGGGGATCGACCACTGGTTGGTGTTTAGGGATTGACCACTGATTGGTGTTTAGGTTTGACCACTGGTTGGTGTTTAGTTTAGGCCTCTATTTGGTTTTTAGGATTGACCACTAGTTGGTGTTTAGGTTTGACCACTGGTTGGTGTTTAGTTTAGATCACTGGTTGGTGTTTAGGTTTGACCGCTGGTTGGTGTTTAGGGATTGACCATTGGTTGGTGTTTTGGTTTGAGCACTAATTGGTGTTTGGTTTAGACCATTGGTTAGTGTTAAGGGATTTCTTGGTCCATGACATGTGATGCTTGAATGTATGAATGTCGTGCCAAAATGGTTTTATGATTTTTGGGTGCATATAATCCTAAAGATCAGCTTTAGAGCCATTATATGCTTTAGGTGGCTTCGATTTAAGGGTCCTATCCGCTAGAGTTGGAATATACCTTGTCATTTGACCATGTCGTATCAAATGGAACAATTGGTATGCTTAACCCTTTACCCTACTGAAAGGATCAGAGGTATGCATGATTGGGTAAGCAGCTTTCTTGACCCAAGATAGCTCTAAGAAAGGGTATCCATAAGTGATAATAGCAACTCAATTTGCTTAATTTCTAACGATGGGAAAGGATCCTGAATAAGGAATCTGAATCTATGCAAAAGGTGATTACTCGCTTAATCCCAAATCGGAGATTTGAAGCCTGCTTGGTAGTCCTCTCATTACATTTTGTAGTTTAAAAATTGTTTAAGTCCCCAGCAGAGTCTCCAATTGTGAGTCCCCTCTCGAGCATCGTAGGAATATCCGAAGGATGGGGTCTAACCGCATGGGTCCATTGGTCGATTTCTCACGAAATGATGGGAACTCCTTACGGTTCCTTTTGTTTATTATGACTCAATTTACCACTTATGTGATCGGATTGGCTCTTTGGAGCACTTTTACAGTGTGATATGTGTTTAGAGTCGCCACCTTAATTTGTTTTTATTTTCAGAAAAATTATAAGGTAAAACCCCTGTGATTGAGTCCTTTTTATTTGCCACAATGGACAAAATGCACTAGCCTCGAATTAGTATGTTTAGGGATTAGGTTTTCGGCTTCTTTCCTATGAATCAAAGGTTTGGGAATTTAAGCAAGTAATCAAAATATTGGTTTCCATGGATGACAATTATGGATGCATGGCAATATCAGGAATATAGAGCATTATAAATAATAAATAGCATAATTCGGAGGAGAGCCAGACTCTAGTCTTGTTTATCGAGGATTCTAGGTCGTGCGACACATTCCCTATATCCCAACCGGTCAGTTTGGTCAAGGGCTCGCTACCTAGGCTGAAATCCTAGATATGCCTTTGTACCTCGTTTTTATGAGGATCAAGGCGCACGAAGTTCTACCATTGATTAGGATGGTAGGGTTTTTGGGTGCCACTCGAATGGGCTTATGAAATGCCAAACGGATCGGGCTTAAGGCACCGGATGGGCCAGGCCTTGGTTGGATAACTAATTTTACAGTTTTGCTAGAAAGACCAGGCTTTGTGTGCCGGACGAAAAAAGCTTAAAGCATGCTATATGTTGGATGGAGTGAGATTAATTGACAAAGTCTGAGTTTAATGATTATACCCTAGGATTAAGGGTTTGCAAGTCGGGTGGTGCAAGTGTATGGTTGCATAATTCCACAGTGATTAAACGACCCAAGAGGTTGAGTCTTTCTCTGAAAAACAAAGGTAGGGCACGATGGCCCAAATTAGTCTTATAATAATATATATTACTTAGCTTTATTAGTCTTGTAATAATATATATTACTTAGCTTTGGTCTAAGGAAGACCAAAGTATGATGGAAAGTCAAAAGGATCGACTTTTGAGAACCAAGTCAGGCTTTAACTCAACTAAAGAACAAGAGCAAAGTCAGACTATAATCCCTTAGAATCGTTCACAAACAGAGAATGTGAGTCGTTAAAGCTTGAGAAGCGCTCAATCAAGCAACAAAAGGTAACTGAAATGAGGGGGAGAGTGCTAAATTTATAGTGTTGGAGCCCCTATTGGCTAGTACCGGGGATCTCAGCGCCGAAATCAGTGAGGGCTATTTTTGGAGGCCTTATCGGTATCGATGGGACGTGGCCGTTGCCACCGCCGAGCTGGCCGGTACTGGCTGGGGCAAATTATTTGTTTGCCTTTTTTGCCTGTTTTTTGAGTTTTTAGGCTTCCAAGAGGCCTAAACAACATTTAATCAAACTTTTTGAACTGTAGTAGAATTTCTTAAGTTCTGGTGCTAAAATCATGGTCAAATTAGGGTTTTACACATCCAAAGTGATGATTCATTAGATCAGACCATCTAAAGTGGCATATTTCAAAACCAAACCATCCAAATGACGCTTTTTTATCACCAAATAATTTAAAGAATGTGTTTAAGATGGGTACAACAAAGTCTGTCTGATTTTAGGATAGTTTACATATGAATGCCAGTTTTTTGGATTTTGGGTGTAATGTCGGGTTTTGGTTCAGGTAAGTCTGAATGTGATAAATATTCAGGTCAATATCTAAGGCTTTTGGTATTTTGTAGGAGAAGGTGCTTTAGGAGGACTGTGATGGTGCTCAAGGATAAGGCTTATGATGCTGCTCAGGGGTAAGGCTTGTGATGCTGCTTGGATGTGAGGCTTGTGATGCTGCTCAAGGCTTAGGTTTGTGATGTTGCTTAAGAATGAGGCTTATGATGGCGCTTAGGGATGAGGATTGAGATTGTGCTTAAGGATGAGGCTTGTGATGGGTACAGTTGGGTCTATCTAATGGGTACAGTTGGGTTTATCTAATGGGTACAACTAAGTCTGTTTGATTTTTTAATGGAGTGTATGTGAATGTCTGCTTTCTAGATTCGAGTGCAATGTCTTGCGTTGTTTCAGGTAACCATTTTTGAACTAGCTTAGGTTCATGATTTGGTTAGCATGCTTTTAGAAAAGGCTAGATGTTTAGGATGAGTACAACCAAGTCTTTCTGATCTTTGAATAGTTTGCATTGGAAAGCCTGTTTTCTGGATTCTAGTGCAATATCTAGTTTTGCATGCTTTTTGGAAAGGTTGGGTTTTAGAGCATAGAGACCATGAGAGAGGCCATAGAACTATATCGACTAAGGAGATCGAGGGTAGACATAGTGGGACACCATAGCCAATTTGTAACATCCCTTCCCGGTCCACCCGTGAACCTGAATGAACCGAGCCGAGACGCTACAATCTGGTTGAACCTATGTCCTGTCATGCTGATATCATCCTGTATGCTAAATATTATGTCATGCTGTTGCTTTATACATAATTTATATATAGACATTTATTTAATATATACAAGACATTACACTATTTTCCAAAATGAAATGGGCCCAACTATGTGCCCTGTACATGCCACAGAACCAAAATATCAAAATGAGTAGTTACCCTGAAGACTGGGTCTTCAAAAAATGAACTGCAGTAGTTGTAAAGATTACTCTCTACGGTCCAGACCCAAAACCTGCAAGTTAAAACAGGTAACTCGCTGAGCAAATAAAGCTCAGTGGATATCTCAACTTAATAAGAATAAAATAAATAAGCATGTAAGCACACATATCATTATACTTTCATGGTCTTACCTGCTGTTCATTATGTTGTATGAATTATGCAATTTTTATTAAACATCGTATAATTTATAAATAACACAATTTCATAATTGTATGGCTCCATAAGGTTACAGTGAAACCGAAGTGATAAGAACGACTGTATGAAACTGGATGAATACTGTATGGCTGGGCTACTATGACCCGTATATAAATCATATTCACTCAACGGCCTGTAGCCTGAGTACCAAACTGTATGGGACGCAGATCTGCTATCCTATGTCGCGGCATAGCCTTATCTACATGGTTTCTACCTAACCTCACTGGAGCATATTATCTGTATTATTCATAAAATGCATAAACCATACTGTTTACCTGTATGCTGTCTCATTCTATATGTCGCTAACCTGTTTCATGCTTTAAAAGGATTTCATAGACAACTACAAGTAATATCAAATGAGTAATAATGCAAACAATTGATAACTTGTAAAGGAACTTGAATGAAATTAATCGAACTGTTGCACCCGCGACGGAACTCTTACTAATCTTTATGTATCTTAATTTAGAACATTCGAATTAAGGAAATTTTTTGTTTTAATTGAAGTACTAATCTTAGGCTGAATGAATCTACATATGCATTCCAACAGCATTTCTAATGTAGCCTTAAAATCCGCCAGGGCAGCCTGTACATGTTTCACAAATTCTAGCATAACTCTTTCTTCTTAAGTCCAATTAGATCATTCTAAAGTCTATGGTTAGCTAACACATGAGGATACAAATATGTCTTCTATCACCTCTTTTGAAATATATTGGTAAAGTAGTCAAATATTTAATTAAAGTAGCAACTTCCAGTCTGCCCAGCTGTTAGTTTCCAGCCTGCACAGTTTGTACCATTTTGGTCATATCTCTCAATTTATAAGGCCAATTTAGGTGATTCTAAATTCTATGGTTAGCTAACACATTACGGTACAAATATTTCTTCTATGACATCTCTAAAATATGTTGGTAAAGTAGCACCTTCCAGTCCGCCTAGATTTTGATTTCCAGCCTGCACAGTTTGTACTATTTTGGGCATATCTTTCAATTTATAAGTCCAATTTAGGTGATTCCAAAGCTCATAGACAGCTAAAACATAAAGGAACAAATAACTCTTCTATACCACTTCCTAATTCCATCAATAAATAGGTTCAAATTCAGGTTGAAGTTACCAGTCAGTTTTCCAACAAACCTGTTTTCAGCATGAAATCAATATCCAATTCATTTATTCAATGCATCCTATGCTTAATCAACATTCTCAAACCTATTACTCAACATTCAGCAACATATGTTATCACTATCATCACACTACATATATTCTCATGCAAGAAAATGTGTTAAACTAAAAGAGATATCAAACCTTCAACCAAAAACACTACAAAAAAAGCGCCAAATTGTGACCAATTTTTGCGACCGCCTAAAATCGGTCGCAATTTTGCGACCGATTTGCGACTTATAGACAAACAGTAGCAGATTTTAGCGCTGAAAATTCCTGCGAGTTTGGTTTTCAGTTTGCGACCCTTGTACTACGAATTTGCGACTGATTTTGCAATCGATTTGCGACTAAATATATTTCAGTCGCAAAAGTGCGCGCTTCAAAATTAGGAATAAGTTCTGAGACCGATTAGCGACATAATTGCGACCGATTATTTACGACCGAAATATTGAGTCTCAAATCGGTCGTAATTTTGTCGCGAAGTAAAACGACGTCGCAGAATTAAATTTTGCAACCGATACTAATGAAATTTGCGACCGATTAGTCGGTCGCAAAATTTAGGGCTTTAAACGCCAGACGCCCTCCTTCTTTTTTCTTCTTCTTTCTTTCTTCTCCTTCTCTCCTCCTCTCCTCCGTCCGCAGCGCCTCTCCAGCCCCTCATGACACTGCTCTAGCCCGCCTGACGCCGCCACTACCGCTCCATTGCAGATCCGGTCACTCCTCAACGCCGTTCGCCACCGTTTTGAGGTAATTAGTTTTGCAATTTATTTTGTTTCAAATTTTTTTTTCTTTTTGCGATTTATGTGGTTTTTGCAATTTGTTATTATTGTTACTGTTGTTATTATTATTATTATTATTATTATTATTATTGTATTAAATTATTACTGTTGTAGTATTATTATTATTATTATTATTATTGTTGTTGTTGTTAATGTTATAATTATTATTATTATTATTAATATTGTTATTGTTATTGTTATTATTTGAAAAATAATATTGTTATTGTTGTTGTTGTTATTATTATTATTATTATTATTATCATTATTGTTGTTGTTATTAAAATTTTTACTGTTATTATTCTTATTATTATTATCATTATTGTATTAAATTGTTACTGTTATTATTATTATTATTATTATTATTATTATTATTATTATTATTATTATTATTATTATTATTATAAGAAAAACATGAGGGATGAGAAGAGAAAGCGAAATAGAAGTCAATAAAAAAAAATGAGGCCATTTCATATATGATGTTTTATATGGAATTTATTGGAATTCTTAGTCAGTTGATTTGTTGGTAGAAGGTGGTACTTTATAACAGCCACATCAGCAAATTCCAAATGAATATTGACGGAGGCTATAATTGTTAAAAAAAATAGATTGGTAGTATCGATTGTTAAAATTAAAAGAATTGGTTAAAATTGTTAAAACATTTAAAGTTTAGAATTTATTTCGTCCCATTTTACAATTTCCTAAAACCCATAGCAAACACACACGCCCTCACATTATAATGTATTTTTGAAAGAAAAGGAATTAGAAATTTAGAATGAATTAACCGACTCCATCTATAAATACTTCTCTATCATTTTTTACCTTAAACTTAACTATCTTAAACAAAGACTTTTTCTAAACTTTATTTTGTTTGTTATTTTTTAAATGAGATTAATCTTATTTTAAAATTTATGATTCTATTTTTTCACAAGTATTTTTTTATATATCGAATACCTAATATCAAAATATGTTTTCTATCATAAAATTACTCTTCTTAAGAAGTTTTGTTGGATTCCAACTTTGGACATGTTTCATGTCCCAAAATGGTAAAATTTCAATCAAACAATTCTGTGTTAGATAGGTTCATCATTTCTTAAATATAATGAATCTATGATTCATAGAACATTAAAATCATAATGCTAAAAGATAAGAATTTCATAGAATTATTTATATATAATCATTTTTTTAACGAATACAATTATCGTGAAATTTCATTTAATTGTTTTTCTTATAAATAATTCATGTAAGAGTCATGAGTTATTATTGTTATAATTATTAATATTATAATGAAAAATTTTATTATAACGAATACAACTTATTTAGACCCAATTTACGAGTCTATCTATGAACCAAATTAATGAAAAATATTTTTTTTTTCAGAAATGAGTTCTTTTTGACTATTTACTAGGAAAGAAAAGAGTAAAGTTGGAACAATTTATTCATTTATTTTGTACCAAAAGATAATGTACAGGGTAGGTATTGGCGGTTGAGCAATTTAAACATAATCAAAGACTTAATGCAATATTATGTTATTACTTGTTGTTAATTATTGGCAACTCTTTCTTGAGAAGTTTTGGCTGTGTTTTTTTTTATTTTATATTATTGTCGTTATTATTCTTAAATATGTTTTTATTAAATGAATGATGAGTTTGGATTGGAGGCCTAGTAGTGGCCATTTGCCTTTGGAGAATGTTGGTATGATATAGAAGTGTTTATTAAAGTGTCTTTGTATTTGAGATTTGTATTAAAGCTTTAAACCTTCTTCTTAGCTTCCTTTTTCTTCTCACTTTGAGCTCACCTCTCCTATACATAATAACATCTTATTAATCATCCAAAATCTCACTAAATTATGAAATTCAAGAAATTCAACTTACTTGGATAGAGTTATAGGTTGAATTTAATGCTTGAAAGGTTGAATATTAAGGTAGAAAATGGAGGAAGATTTAGGAGAAGATGGAGAAGGTCAAGTGAAGGAAGAAGACAAAGGAGAAGATGGAGAAGGTAAAGTGAATGAAATTTTTGGGTAACCTCTAAATATATCTTCTAGTGTGTTAAAAATTTACCAAATAGTACCTAAATTTTCAATATTTTACCATTTAATACCTAAACTTTATACTTTATTTCAATTAGGTCCTAATCCTTATACTTTTATTTCAATTGAGTCTACATCTTTATGTTTCATTCAATTAAGTCCAAGACTTTGATTTATATAATTTTTATGGCTCGAACCGGGTTCTGGTTCATTCCGACTCGACTCGACTCACTAAATGCAACGACTCGATTCAGTAGTATGTCACACAATTACTGACTCTATTGTGTTTGATGACTCAAAAGACTCTAGAGACATGTATCTGAGGCGATGCAAACGGATTGCCTAGACCTACAGTGTATTTTTACTTATTAGGTTAGATTTTTTATTTTTGACCCATTTTTTATTTTTGACCCATTTTTTATTTTTGGGTCTCAACTGGAGGTAAATGGCTCAACTTGTATTCTTATAGGGCTTTAGGACATATCCCGACCTATACTATATAGGGATGGACACTTATTACTAGGTAATTGATAGATGCCTAGATTGTAAGGCTTATGCATTTTTCCTTAACATGGCTCATACTGTATTGGAGACATGTAGAAGACAAATCATTTTGGCATTTATGAAAAGGACATTCAGTCTAGCCTTTATAAGATTGCCACTTTTATGCCTAAATGGCCCTTGCAGGTTTTCGACTTAGTAGGCTTTTCTGATTTTGCCTAAGCTGCTTGCCCTTTGCAAGTTTTCAATTTAGTTGTTTTTGTTTTTTCTTGAATCGCCCTTTTCGGGTTTTCAAATCAACTTCATTTTTCTTTTTTACTTTTTTTTAATTAGCATAATGAAAATCTTAAATTTCCATTTGTATGAGAAAACATGTATTTTATTATTATTATAACTGCACCTACATGCTGGGCTACCTATGCATCTCGTACTTTGGTGAATATATTTTCGAGTGCTAGGTCACTGTAGTTTGGCTTAACAGTTACACGGGGGTTGAAATTTCTTGTGCTAATGCATGAATGCATTCACACAAAATACCTTTTCAGTTGATCCAATTTTCATGGATTTGTGAATTCATTGTCATTAATGTTTGGTAAGATGACACCGCCTCTAAAGAGAATCTTCTTCAGAATATAAAGAGTTATCCGGTTAGGCCTGATTTTTCCCTGAGGATCGTGTACAGGAACTATGATTTTCGTGAGTACAAGGCATCCTTCTTCCAATTTTCAGTTCTAGTCCCTTTTGTTAAAGCATCAAGCTGATTTTATTAATGACCCAGATTCTGATCGGGGACTTCAATTCTACTTTAAACCTATTCTACTTTAGGCAATTGGCTTTCCTTTATGATTCAAGTTGAATGAATTTCAATGTCGACGTGGAGGACTACTTCCATCCATGGATCGGTGAATAAGACATCACCCTAAATAGCATTCTGATAGAAATTCTTCATCCTTAATTCTTAAAGAGATCTCCGACATCTGTTTTAAGAGCTTCTACTTGGTTGGCTTCACCTATTCATAGTGGGAGCAATTTCTGAATTTACCTAATGTGAAGCAATCTGAATACTCTCTCTAATGAGCTCTGTCAACCTTTGTTTATTATGATGCACAAATGTAAGCTTGATTTCATATTTAGTGCCAACATTTATTCATTCTTTTGCTATTTTTATTTCATTTTTTCTTGTCCATATTCATTTTTTTTCAGCAATCTCATTCAAGCTAGAGAAAGTAACAAGAAAATTGAAACTTTTCATTATGAAAAGAGTCATAGTCGGCATTTACATTGAGTTTGATAAAAATAGATCCTATGGTCTAACAAGAAAAGACAGAGAAGAAGACACAGACTCTGAGGAACTGGACCTTGACTCATTTTTAGACTCTGACTCAAATGCAAACTTAGACTCAAGGGATAGCTCTAAGGGCTCTTCCAAGGACCAATTTTGAAGGAATGCTTGGGTAGGCGGGCTGATATGGTCTGCTTCCATTTGACCAAAAGAACAAAAAGGAGATTAGTGTATGCTTTGGTTAGGTCTAAAGTATACAATTTAGGTAAGGCCGGTCTATCTGACACTTTATAAACTGTCAACCCTAGTTCATTTAGCACTCAAAAATGCTTTAAACCTAGTCCATCCGGCACACTAAAAGACCCGTCTTCAAAACCAAAGCCCGGTCCGTTGGACACTCTAAGCCAGGTCTGTTTGGCACCTCGTACGCCTGTTCTAAGAATGGCACCTAAAGCCCTACCATCCTAATCGATAGTAGAACTTTGTGCGCCTTGATTGTTGGCTCAATGGTCAATTCTATCTTGAGATTTTGATAATTATGCAAAATAAATAAATTTAATATTTTTGTATGTGCTAATATTATTTTATGCATATTTATTCATTTCTAATATGGAAATTGATAAAGAAAGTAAGTTCCTACAAATCCAAGATTAATTGAAGACCATGATGGATAGTGAAGATTTTTTTTTTAGTTAGTATCTTAAGATTTATTATACAATAGAGAGAATATTCTTTTATAAGGACAAAAATGATTTTCGAAAATTTCCTTAAATAATAAAAGTCAAATCATGATCTTTTTGATTTACTTTCCTAAAAGAAAAGGATTTTGTCTTAATTATTTTTGGTAACAAAATATTTGAAAAAGATTTCTATATCTTTTTATTTTCAAAAATTTTTTTATAAAGAAAGTCAAAAATCTTGCTTTTATTCACTTACCTTAAAAGAAAATATTTTAACTCAAAACATTTTTGGCAACAAGATCTTCGTATCTTTCATCTTTGGAAAGTCAAAATTCTTCATTGAAAGCTAAATATAACGCTTTCTAAAGCGGGATCTTCATCCCTCTACAAAAGGCGTCTTCCTCTTGTGAAGACGAGGGTATTTTGATTTTCAAGAGTAAGAGTTAATTGCATCAATGTTTTTATTTCTCAAAGCTCTCTCTAAACCCCCTTATTTCTTTTTGTCTTTTTGCTTCACGAAATATTTTTAAGAGAAAAGAAAATTTTGTAACATCTTTTGAAAAACAGTTATGTTCTTTAAATTGATTTTCTAAACTTGATTTCTGTTTTTTTTTTTTTTTTTTTTTGTGCTTATTTTTGCATTTCTCTCTGTTTATATAGATTCTATAATCTGTTGTAGACAGGCTTTCTAATTGAAAAAATTTTGTCTAATAGCTTAGGTGAAAACTATGGTGGAAGAGGTTACCAAGCGATCTTTTCCTTGTGGCAGATTCTAATATCTTGATTTGAGTTTCTATTCTCTGCAAAAACAAAAAGGGTTGAGGCTGATTAGATGTCAGAGACTGCATAATCGTACTTCTGAGCATCATCACACTGGAGTTTTAGGAAAACCCTATCAATCCTCTCTAGCCACTGCTCAGCTACCATCGGGTCAGTGGTGCCTGAAAACTCTGTGGCCCCATACTTAACCAACTTATCATACTGTCTAACTGGCTGCTGCTGTTGCTGTAAGTTACCCGCCGTTTGTCTCAATAACGCAGCCATCTGCTGGGCTATAGGGTCAGCAGCTGGTGCAACAGGGACATCAGCATGCTCGGGAGCATTACCACGCTCTTCCTGTCTCGCTTCAGACTGCTCCTCAAGCGGATTAAAATTATCTCCCCGACTAACACCCTCCATACTATCGATCAAAAATAACACGCTCTCTGTATATTATCACAGAAAACCATGCATCCTATTAGAATATTGTATGATGTAGATATCCAACAATTAACAGGCATGTCATATTTGAGCAGATTACATTTCACACATTTATATGCAGTAAAAATATGATCCAATATGCAATTAAAACTGCTCTGATACCAAAATAAACATGTCACACCTTACCCTACTGTAAGACATGGCATGTCGCCCGTAATATAATTAATAAGCACTTAATTCTTATAAATGCTTACTAAGTATACTACAAGGGACTTAATCCTTTTAATTCCTTCATTTTTATATCTTGTAGCAAAATAATTTAGTTATTAAATATATATAACTTCTTTTGGTAGATATTAATCTCAATATAATTTCTTAAACATATTATAAAAAAAAAACATAAAATAAAATGGTTCCATAACCCATAAGTCCATGGATGATTTAATTACATATTGGAGTCCTGTTCAAATCTTAGATACATAATAGAAATTAATTACTTTAATAGACTATAAATTTTCAAATTCATACAATCATAATTTACATGAATCTGCTCAAATATACATAAATGATCTGTTAATGTTTAATACATCATACATATTCCAAAAGAAGTCAAATATACAATAGCTACATCAGTAGCATACTATCTACATCAAATAAAAATGATCCTCTTGGTTCTTTTTCCTTTCCTTTACCTGCGATAGTACAAAAGCAACTATCGCTAAGCATATGGCTTAGTGGTGTACTAATAAAATTAATAAGGAATGACAATTCATAAATCCACCATGGTAAAGAAAATAA
The DNA here is from genome assembly GCF_041381405.1 of Jatropha curcas. Classification (NCBI taxonomy): domain Eukaryota; kingdom Viridiplantae; phylum Streptophyta; class Magnoliopsida; order Malpighiales; family Euphorbiaceae; genus Jatropha; species Jatropha curcas. The sequence continues at coordinate 10,073,810 of NC_143154.1, read as the reverse complement.
GAAACAAAATAAATCAATACCATTTAAATCATCAATTCATAATATAGTCTTTACAGCTTTTATAGAGTCAATTCTGAGGGCCATCAGTGTCTAATGTGCACATCTAGACCTGCTATCTACAACCTCAATCTGTGATATGATTTCAACAGAAGAGGGAGCAATCTACAACCTCAACATGGAGGGAGAATTTCATATCAATCATATATCATCTAGTGATGATATCCATGTTCAATCGATCGTAATATCAACTTCAACAAATGAAATGATATTCGGGGTAATAACCATATCTATATTAGCTGTAAGACTTTTAAACCATTCCATTTATGTACTAATATCAAAATCACAATGGACAACATTTCATTTCATAACCACTGCTAAAAACATTCAATCACGGCCACCCCTCATACTACAGATATCAATTGGCCAACATCCTCCTCTTTCACAGTATAAGAATCATAAAATTCATTTATAAATATCATTCAGTCGTATGCTTTCAAAATAATCTTTTTCCTCTTTAAAAACTTATGAATATAATTATAATTCATAAAGCAAATCCATTGAAAATATTTTGCAAAATCAATTTCATTTTGTTTAAATAAAAGTAGGAAAGGAATAATATACACTAACCTGAACTAGATGGCTCCCCTAGCCCTTTTCCTCTAGTAATCACCCTCTCCTCAACTCCCTTTCTCTCAGCAGCTGTAGCATGATATTAATACTCACATTAAGATCATACTACACAATGTACACACATGCACTTCTATAAGAATGTAAATTAAGCATTAGAATGTAGTCTCATGCTTTTTCTTTCATTTTCATTATACTTGTCCAAGTGTTATATGATCTGAGTTTAAGCATGAAACACTTCATATCCAACACTTAACCACATCCTAGACACAAAATACTAACAATGAAAACAATAGAAGTGAATAGCATGCTAAATTCCTTCAAGGTTTATGAAATGCAGAATTTCAGCATTTGAGTAGCTGGCATTGCGTTGACTATATCTTGAATTCCCCATATTCAATTGCCCTGAAATTTTGACAGCATGTTCCAAACATCTTAGGGTACTGTTCTAGAAAATTTCATAATTTTTAAAGCTCATTTGCATTTTTAAATGACATAATTATAGAATCTGAAGTTCAGTTTTTCTCATGCTAAGCAGCCTGCAGTGATTTACTTATAACTCCATTTCCTTTTATCCAATGGCCTTTAAATTTTAACACGATCTACCCAACATCTCAGCCTATCTCCATATCAAATTTCATAAATTTTGGAGTTCATTTGCTTAGTCAAATAGGTCAATTACAGAAGCTGAATGTCAGGCAGCATAACTGTAACATGTCCAACAATGATAAGTTTATTTAAGTATTCTCAACTCACTTCCAGCACAAATTCATGCAATCCAACTCTTCTATTACTGAAATAACATCATAATATAAGATATAGCAGAGTCCATAGTTCATAGAATATCAAAACCAAACTCAAAATCATCCATCTTGGTGACTTATGCAACTTAGACTTTGAATTCAAGCATAACTACTTTCAATCATCTTAAATCACCTTAAATCACTTCTCATCACTTCATCTTCACCAAATCAGATTACACAAACAAGCACCTCACTTCAAAGTTCATGGAATTCAAAAAGTAATCCATAGAAATGAAGGAGGAAGTGAAAATAACTAATCTTTTCTTAAGAATTACTTGAAAATTCTTTGATTTTCACCTTCTTTTTGCTTGGTTTTGACTCAAAACCCTCCTCCTCTCTTCTTGACCGGTTTGGCCTGCAACAATGAGTGAAGTGTCGTGGTTCTTTCCTCTTCTTCAATAAAATTATATAATAAACTTTATTAAAAATTCCTTCCATGTCCTTTAAATGCAAATTGCACTATAATCCTCCCTTTTGTTTTCCCTTCATCCTTTGGCACTCTAATCTTTTTAATCATTTTACTTTAGTCCTATTAGGTATAAACCAAGTGTATTTAATATTCTAAACTCCACTTGGTAAAAATCGTACGGAAATTACCGTTTTTCAGGCTTTTCAGGTAAAATCGTGCTTTACCGAGAAGTCATTCATCTTTCAACTCATTTTTGATTTCCTTTAAGCTTTCACATGGATTTGTAAAGATCAATTAATGTTTCATTTAATTAATATTAATATCCTCAATCTATAATGTTTCCCATTATTTTAAGTTTTCCTTTTATTCGGATAACCGAATTCATCGAAAAAGCTAAAATAGAAAGAACTACAAAATTGAGGATATTACATTAGAACCTCTAGAAAATCTAGTGGGACAAAGAGTAGATATAGGTGTTGATCTATTGCCTTGTACTATCAGTTTGTCTGTAACAGTCCAGACTGACCAAGATATTATCCGCTTTGGGCCACAGGCCCGCACGGTTTTGATCCTGGGTGCCGACACATGGTAGGCCTGTACCCTCCTTACACCATGGCTAGATCACCCAAAAGGCCTCTTGACAATCTAAGGTCTATCCATACTCATGTACATCACTTGCACCTTGCACATAACCGATGTGGGATTCGCCTAAGGTGTTACATTGTCTCTTACCCTTGGAAAGAGATAACATAGTGAAGGATCTCAAGATAAGTCTTGGGGAGTGGATATAAGCGAGTTAGTGCCGAACCATTATAAACCGTTGTGTTTATCTTCTTATTTTTCTGAAGTTCTGCTTGATTCTATTTTATTTACACAACTGTTAATCTTTTAGAAATGAAAAGTTGTTAATGATTTTATGGTTCTAAACTTGGATAAGCTTTATCTTTATTGAACATTAGAACTCTGGATTTCAATATTGTGATTATACCAAGTTCTAATCTGTTCTTCTATATTCAGTATAAATCACAATTTGAATTTTAATCAGTTTTCTAAGTTTACTTAAAGTTTTATGAAGCAGTTCTAAAATTCAATAACTATCTTTCATAGAATCTTTAATGTTTGTCTAAGCTTTATGAAGTAGCTCTAAAAACAATAACTTTCCTTCATAAAGTGTTTTTGAAATTGATTAAGATTTGTGAAGCAGTTTTAATCACAATAGCTGCTCTTTATAAAGTCTTTCTAATCTTGCATCAAGCTTTGTGAGGTAGTTCTAAACTTGATAACTAACTCTCAAAAACGCTTTCTATTTCCACTACAACAAAATTATGATTTTGTTTTTGAAAGTTTTTTTTTTTTTAAAACCCAAGTCACCCCCCTCTTGGGTTGTGCCATATATAAACGGGACCCACAATTTGGTATCAGAGCTTTGGCTCTTAACTTACCAAAGCTTAATTGCTTGAGAGAAAGATCCTATGGCAGCCCCACTTCCTCTCACATCTTTAGAAGGTCAATCCATTTCTAGACCACCTCTATTCAATGGTTCTAATTACTCTTACTGGAGAACCAGAATGGAAAATTTCATAAAATCAGTTGATATAAACTGCTGGAGGAACGTCATTACTAATCCTCAAATTCCTATAAAAACTGTAGAAAATGTGAGAGTTAGAAAAACAGAAAAAGAATATACTGATGCTGATTGGAATGATATCTCTATAAATGCAAAAGCCATCAATATTCTTCATTGTGCATTAGATCCAACAGAATACAACAAAGTGTCTGGATGTAAGTCTACAATGGAAGTCTGGGAAAAACTTAGAGTTACCTATGAGGGTACTGATCGAGTGAAGGAATCCAGAATTAATATCCTTTGGAGAGAATATGAAATGTTTAGTATGAAAGAAGGAGAGACTATAGCTGAATTAAATTCTAGATTCACTAAATATAGTTAATCCTTTGAGAACTCTCAGAAAGGAAATTTCAGAAGATGGCTTGTTAAGAAAATCCTTAGAATTCTACCTAAAAATTGGGATTCTGTAGGAACTGTCATGAATTACAAAGAGACTCCCGTAACTTATGATTATTTGATAAGAGCTCTTGTTTCAGAAGAGATGAAATCTTCTTTAACTGTAGAAGATAAGGAAAAAGAAAGGACTGACATTGAAAGTAGCTTCGAGTGAAGAAAGCTCTTCTGATCTTGATAGTGATGATTCAACACTTGTTGCTAAGAGATTCAAAAAGTTCTATAAAAAGAGTGGAAGGCCAAAGAAAAAGTTTATCAAAAAGAACTTTTCATCTAAAAAATAGCAAATTGCCTAAGAAAGAACCTTCTGAAGTGGTTTGTTATGAGTGTAACAAGCCCGACCATATCAAGCCTAACTGCCCTAAGTTGAAAAAGAAGTCAAAGAAAGAAAAGCTAAAGCATGCATTCATAGCTGCTTGGAGTGACTCAGACAATTCTAATTCTTAAAGTTAAAGTGACCATGAGGAGACTGCAAATATTTCTCTAATGGCCACTATCAATTCTGACTCCAAGGAAATCAACACTCTGACTTCAACACAGAAAGTTGCAAGTAGTGAAGCAAATACAACAGGCTAAAAGCGTGAAGAAAGCAATGTAAGTATTTTTGAACTAGATCTGAAAATGATCTTCTAGATACTTATAATAACTTGTGCATTGACTTTGAAAAGCTTGTTAAAAAGCATAAAGTTCTAAAGAAGATTTCAGAAAATTAAAAACTGAATGTAATCATTTGAAAGATGCTTTTTACCCAGAAGTTACATTCAAAGATCTTATCATAGAGATCAAAGATCTTAAAGATTGTAATGATAAATTTTCTGAAAATCTAAAACACTTTAAAGAAAAGTATAAAAATCTGAATTCTAAAAATGAATATTTAAAAACTGAGATTAGAATTCTAAAGTCAATTTCAGAATCATTTTCTAAAGAAAAGACAAGTTCTAGCTATGATAGCATTTCAAACCAGACTCATGTTCCTAATAAGAAAAATGCTAGTTCTAATGTTGTGACTTTAGAACATAAAAAATCTGATAGTCTCAACAGAAAGAAAAATCATAGTAAGTTGAATACAACTATTACGATTAAGCCTCCAGGACCCAATATGAGTTGGGTACCTAAATTTGCGTAATCTTTTCAGGTGTGCCTAAGGAGTTAGTTGAAAACGGAAATGTGGTACATGGACAGCGCTTGCTCTAGGCATATGACTGGTGATAGAAAGAAATTCACTAGATTAAAAAAGAAAAAGGGAGGTATAGTAAGCTTTGGAGACAATGCAAAAGGTAAAATTGTTGATATTGGTGTGGTAGGTTCTAATCCTTCAATAGAAGATGTATACTATGTAGAAGGATTACATTATAACTTGTTAAGTGTGAGTCAAATTTGTGATAAAAATAGAAGAGTGATCTTTGAACCCTCTTATTGTCAAGTTCAAAACATGCATGATAACAAAACTTTATTTGTTGGAAAAAGGTTTGGGAACATATACCTAGTAGATCTTTTTGATATGCATAACCTAGACATTCTGTTGACAATTCGAGTTAGTTATGGCATAGAAGACTTGGACATGCAAGCATGCACCTTATTTCTAAACTGTCTAAGAAAGGTTTGGTTCGTGGTTTGCCAAAGCTAAATTTTGAAAAAGATCACGTTTGTGATGCTTATCAATTCGGCAAACAAACCAGACCATCTTCCAAATCTAAGGGCATGGTTTCTACTTCTAGACCTTTAAAATTGCTACACCTTGATTTATTTGGACTTGTTACTCCTTCTAGTCTTGGAGGTAAATTCTATGCATTTGTTATTGTAGATTATTACTTTAGATTCACCTGGACACTCTTCCTTAGCAATAAGGATGAGTCATATGATGTGTTTGTTCATCTTTGCAAGAGAATACAGAATGAGAAAGGATATAACATCTCTGTGATGAGAAGTGACCATGGAAGAGAATTTGAGAATCAGAAATTCGATGCTTTTTGCAAAGAATTAGGAATCTTCCATAACTTCTCAGAATCTAGAACACCCCAGCAAAATGGAGTAGTGGAACGTAAGAATAGAACACTTCAGGAAATGGCTAGAACCATGCTGAGTGATTCTAAGTTACCAAAGTATTTCTTGGCAGAAGCTGTAAACACTGCATGTTATATTCTAAATAGGGCTTTGGTAAGATCTAAAGGGAAAAATACTTCATATGAGCTATATAAAGGTAGAAAGCAAAATATTGGTTATTTTCACATTTTCAGGTGTAAATGTTTTATTCTAGATAACAAGAAAAGTCATCTTGCTAAATTTGATGTTAAATCCTATGAAGGAATTTTTCTAAGATATTTTAGTAATAGTAAAGCATATAGGGTGTTTAATAAGAAAACTTTAGTTGTAGAATAACATATTCATATTGTGTTTGATGAATCTGACTCTACTTCTAGAATTTTAGAAAATGATGATGTTGAAGATTTCAATCAAGAAAAGCAGAATGAACAATCAGAACAACTAGAACAGCCAGAAAATGAGCAGAACGTTGAAAATTAGGCTAAACCAGAAAATGAACATGAAGATCAAAATGCAATTCAAAGACAAATGCCAGAAAAAGAAAATGAGAATTTTGAATTACCAAAAGATTGGCGATTCCACAGGTATCATCCTCAAGAGGATATCATGGATAACCCTTCAGAAAGGATGATGACCGGAGCTCAATTTAAGAGATATTTTGGTAATGTTGCTTTCATTTCTCAATTAGAACCTAAAAATTTAGAAGATGCTCAAAATGATGAAAGTTGGAATCTTATTATGCAAGAAGAACTAAATCAGTTTGAGATAAACTAAGTTTGGAAACTTGTTTCTAGACCTAAAAACAATTCTGTTATTTGAACAAAATGGCTGTTTAGAAATAAGCTTGATGAACACGGTAATGTTGTGAGAAACATAGCGAGGTTGGTGGCTCAAGGTTACAACCAAGAAGAGGGCATTGATTTTGATGAGACCTTTGCTCTGGTTGCTAGACTTGATGCCATTAGAATGCTTTGTGCATTTGCATGTTTTAAAAACTTCATGTTATATCAAATGGATGTGAAAAGTGCTTTTCTAAATGGTTTTCTAAATGAAGAAGTGTATGTAGAACAACCACCTGGTTTTGAAGTCTATGATAAACCAAATCATGTTTACAAACTTACGAAAGTTCTTTATGCTTTGAAACAAGCTCCTAGAGCTTGGTATGAAAGATTAAGTAAGTTTTTATTAGAAAATGATTTTTCTAGAGGAGAGGTTGATACTGAACTATTAACTAAGAATAAAGCACCTGATATTCTAATTGTGCAAATCTATGTTGATGACATAATATTTGGTTCTACTAATGACCTTTTTTGTAAGGAATTTTCTAAGATTATGGAAGGTGAGTTTGAGATGAGCATGATGGGAGAATTAAACTTCTTCCTTAGACTTCAAATTAAACAATGTGAGAATGGAATTTTCATAAACCAAGGCAAGTATACACGAGAACTATTAAAAAGGTTTAAAATGGAGAATGCCAAGGTATATAGTACACTAATGAGCCTATCCTCAAAACTAGAAAAAGATGAAAATGGAAAGGATGTGGATATTAAGATGTTTAGAAGTATGATTGGTTCTTTACTATATGTAATTGCAAGCAGACCTAACATTCACTTTAGTGTTTGTTTATGTGCTAGATTTCAATCATGTTCCAAAGAATCTCATTTAATTGCTATAAAAAGAATTCTAAGATATCTTTGTGGAACTTCTCATCTAGGTCTATGGTATTCTAAAAATGATACATTTGATCCTGTTGGGTATAGTAATTATGATTTTGCAGGGAGCAGAATAGATAGAAAAAGCACGTCTGGAACTTTGCAGTTTCTAGGTAGCGCCCTTGTATCATGGTTTAGCAAAAAATAGATATTTGTTGCTCTTTCTACTGCAGAAGCAGAATATATTGCTGTTGGAAGTTGTGTTGTAGAAGTTCTGTGGATCAAGCAATAATTGGCAGACTATGGTCTGAAATTAGAAACAGTTCCAATCAAATGTGACAACATAAGTGCTATCAACTTATCTAAGAATCCAGTTCAGCATTCTAGAATCAAGCACATAGAACTCAGACATCACTTCATACGTGGTCATGTTCAAAAAGGTGATATAGTGATTGAGTTCATTCCTACAAAAAAGCAATTGGCAGATATGTTTACTAAACCCTTAAATGAAAGCCAATTCTACTTAATTAGAAGAGAACTTGGTATGTTAGTTCTAAACTCTTAACTTTAGAACTCTGTGAGAATGTTCTAAAATGCTTTCTATATTTGAGACCTACTTTGTGATATGTTCTAATATTCTATTCTATATGACTTTGAAAAACATTTTTGTCTAAAAGAGATGCATAATACCCTGATGTGAAGTTCTAATGTCACCATTAGATTCTGTTTTCAGGCAGAATTAAAACAGTCAGTTTTTTTTTTTTTGTGTTTTTTTGGTTTTGTGTTTATTTTATTTGTTTTGTTTCTTTATTTTATTTTGTTTTGTTTTAGTTTTGGCGGTATTTTTTTATTTCTTTTATTTAAATGTTTTAGTTGATTTAGTTTTCCTTAAAACCATTTTAACTCCTTTAAGTTTTTTTCTTTATTATAACTTCTTTTTTAAGTGTTTCTTTCTTTCCTAAAAATTATAACTTCTCTTATTAATCACTCCTTTCTTCTATCAAAAACTGTTTTCTCTTCTCTATCTCCTTCTCACAAACAAAATCCTAAACACAATCTGCTCCAAAAACCCTAACCATGGCCAAATTGAGTTCCACCTCTTCCTCCTTTGATTCTTTAATAGAACAAGAACTTCAACTTCTTAAGAGATTATCTAAGAAGTACGAAAAGAAAGAATCAGGACAGAAGAAATCCGTTGTGGAATCAAGTTCGAAGAAAGAAAAATCGAAGAGTCAAACAGAAAAATTAAAAGGGAAGAAAAATCGAGGGAAAAGGTCTCTAGTTCTCGCAGCAAAAGTAAAACCATTTTATCCCCTCATCCTCTTATGCGTTCATATGTTATTGACCGGAAATTCTTTAGGAAAGAAGAATTTAACTTTAGGGAACTATTTGAGTTCCAGGGATGGATGTAATTTTTGTCTTTAAGTAGACCATGCTATGAGAATTTGGTAAAGGAGTTTTATGGCTCTCTCAAAGCCACTGGTTCAGAGACGCTGTCTGTAAAAATTGAGGGTGAAACCAAAGTGTTATTTTACACTAATTTGAGTGAAATCTACAGCATACCAAACACTGGGTCTAGGGTAGCAAAGATAAAGGATATCTCTAGGGTAGAAGGGTATAAAAAGGAATAATTTATAACGAAAATCATTAGGAAGGGTTCTGCAGAAAAACAGAACGTAATTTAGTGCTCTAATCTTAACGACAGCATGAAGTGGTTGTATAAGCTAATTGTGCACTTATCTACCCAAAGAGCGGTTCGCTTACCTATGTAAACCAAGTTGAATTGTGCATAATGTGGCATATAATTGAAACGAAACCCTTCAATCTGTGCCATATTATTTTTGATAAAATGCAGAACAACCCAAAAAAATTACCCCATGGTATGGTGCTTAGCCCTGTCTTTGAGTTTTTGGAAGTTGATTTAGATAAGAGTGAGGGTCATAGTGTTTCAAAGTTGGATAGTGGATCTTTGAAGCTAAAGGATGAAGAAGGTGAAGAAGAAAAAGAGAAAGAAGTTGCTGAGGACAAAGAAAAGGCAGAGAAAGAAAGGATAGAAAAAAGAAAATTAAGGTTGAAAGAAGAAGAAGAAGAAGCAAAGAGTAGGAAGAAGAAGAGAAGGTTAGTAAAAGGAAAAGGAAAATTGGAAGACACTAAGAAAGAAGAAGAGAAAGAAGAATTGGAAGAAGCAGAAGAAGAGAAAAAGGAAGAAACAAAAAAAGAAAAAGAGACAGAAGCTGAGGTTGAAAAGTGTCAGAAAAGGAACCAGGAAAAGAGTAAGAAAAAGAGACAAAAGCTGAGGTTGAAAAAGTGTCAAAAAAGGAACCAGGAAAAGAGAAAGAAAGAGAGAAAGATGAGGTTAAAACTAAAGAGAAAAAGGATTCTGAAAGAAAAGAGACCGAGTCAACTGGAAAAGGAGAGGTAGTAGAAGTTGAGGATGTCAGTGATGCTGATGCAGAAAAGTTAGAATTAAATGAAGAAGAAAAGGAGACTGAGGTTGAGGCTAAGAAGACATCAAAATTTCTGACAGCATAAAAGAGTAGAGAGACTATGCTAGGCAAACTGGAAAAAGAACTCATTGAAGAGCATAATAGAGAACTTAATGAGGTTATCAAACATAGTAAGGCTATGGTTGCACATAATCAGTCCCTCATTGAGTCCATGGAAAGAATGAAAAGTGTCAATGAGAGAATACTATCTACTCCAAAGGTTAAAGGTACGCCTTACACTCCTACCTCAGAAAAGCCTAAGAGAGTAAAGCACACTGCTTAAAGGCATAGAGTTCATGGAAGGAAGCCTCCTCTGCATCCCTCTTCTAAACGTCCTGAGAGTCCAGTTGAAACTTCTCCTGCATAGAACCTCAGAAGTTCTAAAAGACTTAGAACTGATTCTAAACCCCTCTAACTTCTTTCTAATCTGTTTTGATTATGTTTTGTGAACAAATTTTTTTTATTTTATATTTATTTATGTTGGAATTGACTAACTCAGTTTTAAATCAAAGACAGGGTAAAGGGAGTTAGGTAGGACATTGGAAAGGGGTTAGGCACCCAAATCGCTTGGACAAATGGCCTCCTCGTTATCCATTAATGCATAATGATTTAATAATAAGATTAACTAAAATTGAGATGCCAAAAATAGTTTTAATGCAATTTTTAAAGAAATTTCAAGCATGCAAACAATTTCATACATTATATATAAAATCAAAACATCCATAAGAAGGGGGAAAGAAGAAAAGACTACCAACCATAACCTAAGAATACAATCTACCCTTTAGGCCTTAAAATTTTGTAAACCCTTAATTATTAAAAGTAAGAAACAATAGGACCCATTATGGATCCTTTACATTTTGCCAATATAATAAATAAAAAAAATAAAGAACCATCCATGTAACACCCGCCGCTCGATCCCGAAAGACCCGACGGTGGATGCCACATTCGGTGCCGGAGGCACCGTCCTAAACTACATAGAAATCATACAATCATATTATGAATTAGAAGTGACTTAGTCTTCACAAGTTTAGCTAGTAATAATATTTTTTTTTTTTTTTTGAAAATGCTTTGGGAGAGTCCTATAGAAAAACTGCAAGAGTTTCCCCTAAAAATAGAAGTTGCCAAACATATGAATACAAAGCACTCCCAAATTCAATCTCCAAACCCCATCAAACTCCAATAACAACACAATAGCACTTCTATAATTTCATAACTACATAAGTTCGCAATAACATTTTAATATTCATCAATTCAATACATTCATGTAAACATATTAACTTCTATTTATCTCCCAATATATATATACCAACAGAATTTACAATAACATGCTTAAGTCAAAAATTAAATAATATAATCTCCAAAAAATGTACTATTTACACATGCCATAATTCTTAGTTATATAAAATACTAATCAACTACCAAAATATCTCTTCAGCTCTGATGCTACTCTTCAAGTCTTTAAGCAGCAAGCACAATCTCCAACCTGTGCGTGATAAAAATCAACGCGCTGAGTGGATGACTCAGTGGTCCTAAATAATCAACAATTAAAATAACAAGAAATAGCCAAGGCAAATCTCGCAAGTGCTTTAATTATATAAATACCGAAATTGCATTAATGTAGTGAAAACACTGTGACAGCAATAAGAAGATTATAAGTATAAATATGTCGTCATTCTTTTATAGCAAAAATGAAATTTCACTCTTTTTAGTTAAGGCTCGTACTAATACAGAACGAATATAAGCAGATTTGATCGTGGCCTATGTTAGCACCACCCCCATCACACAATCGTGGCCTATGAAAGCGCCACCCCCCTCACACAATCGTGACCTATGAAAGCGCCACCCCCATCACACAAATAAGCGCGTCCGCCTATTTATAAGGGCTGATAACCCTAGCATATGATCATAGCTTTGTATAACCAAATCAATCTCATCATACCACATTTCAATCATGCATAGTAGAGCACAATCAAAATCATTCTTTCACAAAAGGACTTTATTACTTATTCAAAATTCTTAATCAAAACACTTCATTACTGAATACCCATCATTTCAAAATATCTCAACTTACAACTTACAAAAATTACCACATTCTTCAAAAGAAATACTTCAAATAGATATATATACTTAATATAGTATAAAAGTACATATATCAAGAAATTTTCAGCATTTTCATAAACTTGACCTTTGCTGGGTTTTTAATACATAACTTGAGTTATGGGTCTCCATATTGACTAAAAGCAGATTCATTAGAAAGCTAAGACAAAATGCTACAAATGTTATGAAGGGACCATAGCCCAGATCCATTGATAAGATAGCAAACAAAAGCTCAGAACACAGACCAATAGATCAGACCTGATTCAGCAAAACCAAGTCCAATGTTTATTGAATTCCTATTTAACCAAACACTCAAATTAAACCAATCCAGAACGAGAGAAGTCTCAAGACACAGGGAAACAACTTTTTTGAAGAACTCAGAACTAATCTTGTCATTATAGTGGTCAAAATGGGCACTCAATTCAGTGATGCATGTGGCCCGACACAAACAGAGTCATTTTGGGTGTTTCAGCCATAAGTTGAGTTATATATCTCCAAATTGGACACAAGAGGATGGGTTGGAAAGATAAGAGGTAGACCTACATCTTTTATGAAGGACTCAGACACAAATGGAATTTAGAAAGGATCGAAAAATGGTCCTTCATCTCACTCAAAAACACGTTTTTCCCAAATTCAGCTTACTTTAACCATGAAAGGAACATGAACACCAAGGATACAAGGTAGAAATGTCTACCACACCATACATACTCATCAAAAATCACCCAAGAGCATGTAATTTCAACCAAAATTCAAAAAATCAATCATTTCATACAAAATCCCAAAAGATACACATGACAGCATAGAGGCACAAACTCAAAAATTTGAGTAAGGTAAGTGTGCTTATAAGTACTAACCTTCAAAACAAGCTTTAACAAGCTTGAATCAAAGCTTCTCAAGCTTTGGTCTTGCCCTTATCCTTGGTAGAAGACTCTCCATGCTCTACATGTAAGAAACTCAAAATCAAACAAAGAAAACAAATAAAAGAAGTAATTGGAGCATGATTAAGCATGTATATGCTAAAAGCCAACTCTAAATCCAAAAATAATGAGATTATCATAAAATCACTTACTTGACCCAAGTAGGAAAATCACCAAATTCCTTGAAATTAGTCACCAAAAATGACTTCTCTAGCTTCACTCTCTAAGATTTAGTACTTAAATCAAGTTGGATGGGTGAATTTGATGTGTTTACTAAGTGTTTACTAAGTAAGAATTGAAGAAAAGGAAGAAGAAGAAGAAGAAGAAGGAGGAGGAGTAGGAGGAAACGTGTAAGAAGAAGAAGAAGGAAAATTTTGTTGCTCAATAATTGATGGTTGCCTTTAATAAAGCAACTAAGGGGTATTTTGGTCTTTTCTCCAAATGGGAGGGTGTTTTGGTCTTTTCTTCAAATATTTTCCAATTAAATTCCTTCAAAATATTATTTATCTCCACAAACTCTCTCTAATTTATTCCCTAAAAATAATTCCTCGAATTTCCTCCATAAAACAATAATTGCTCAAATTTCCTTACTTCATATAACACCATAATTCACTATTCACAAATTCTCTAAATTCTCCAAAAATATTCCTTACTTACTTTCTACCCATAAAAACCATGCATACATACTCCCAAAATGTTAAATAAAATATAAAACATAAGTAGTAATTTTTCCGGACCAAAAATAATACCAACTTCCGGACCGGTGAAACATCCCGAATTTTTATTTTCGAAACTTTCAAATTTTTATTAAATTAAAAATCTCGATTTTCAACTATATAGGCTATAAATACCAAACAATTTCAATTCGAGCCCAAGTTTACGGAGTTGGGCTCAAGCCTAAAGCATATTATTAAATATTTGCCGAGTGGAGAACCTTTAGAAATTTTTAAGAGTAAATATGGAGCACTAATTATTAAATTATTAAAAATGTATATGTATATGTGTGTGATTACTATATAAATTAATTATTCTAAAAATCTAATATTATTGCTATTAATTATTATTATTATTACTATTTAGTAAATTGAGGAAATGTTCTAGAACCTAACTAAAAGAATCAAAATAAATCAAATCGGATTAGAAAACCAAGCAAATCGAACCGAATCATTGAAGTGGACCAAACCGATTCGAATCGAACCGGAATAGTCTAGAAACCCAAAATTTCTTTTCTTCTTCTTCGTCCTTCTTCTCCAGCGTCGACCCACCCTCCCCTTCTCCTCCTCTCGTTTTCCGACTGCCTGAGACCAGCGCCTCCTCGTCGTCGCCTCCTCGCCGCAGCAGTTCCAGCATTCCTTTCTCTCCCTCATTTCGTTTCTGGCGAACGCAGTTCACAGGAGACTCGATCGGGAAGTAGCATCGAATCTCACTCGACCGGCGACTCCAGTCTCTCTCTCTCGATGAAGAAGCTTCGATCTCTCTCCTTCACTCTCTCCTTCCCGTTCCGGCTGATGCAGCAAGCTGGCGGAGCTACGATCGTGGCTCGCGATCTGTACAGTCGTGTTATCTGCTCTCACCTTCAAGTTTCTGACATTTTCCAGCTGAGTCAGTAATTTCCTGCCCCATTTTTCGTGTTTTATGAATTATTTCGACTAAATTGAAGGATTTAAGCCTGTATTATGTTTTTGTGAAGAGGTTAGATTTTTAAAAGTACTGATTATGCGCATTATCATAGGACAATTTGATATTATCCCCTAATTGAAAACATGAACTGAAATTACATATAAGGAATAAAGGGTTTATCTAGTTATGGCAAAATTTAGTAAGGAAATCAAAGACTTCTCAATAGGGCAGCAACCAACCTGGCTATCTGTACGAGTTACATTATAATATGAAGAGAATGGAAATGTACAAATATCTATAATGAGATGGCAAAGGATGTAGTATGTCTATTTCTTGATGAATAACGGATATATAACATCTAGACTATGAATTTAATATAGAAATTTGATTCTTTCTTTCAAATGGCCAAAAAGTGATTGTGATTGGGAGAGAAGTGATTGAAATTCACTCATTCATCTTCATTCTTACATGTATTAACTTATATTGATAGTAATTTTTTTGATTTAAAAATATCTAGAATTCTAAACTTGCACCTTAAGAGTTATTGAAGGGATTGTTATCCTATTGTAAGGCTTGATGAAGGTTTATGTTTATCTTGAAATGGCAGCAAGCTTATGATAAGTCAATAGGAATTCTGAAAACTTCTTAATCATGCAAAGAGTAGTTGATTTAGTATGAGTTTCAAAGAATTTACTTGGGATTTGACAATTATGTTTTTACATAAAGTAAATATGATGTTATATAGATTTTTAAACTAAGCCTATGTAAGTTGTTATGGAATACTTGAAGTAGTAGATCTAATTCTTCTTAAGAATTAGTCAGTTGGTAAATTTTAAGTTGTAAATTGGATTTCATAGTAGAGGTATTCATTAAATTTTTGTTTAATTGAAGCATTCGTTCTTAGTGGGTAATTTAAAAATTTGATGAAGGTATAAATATGTGAGTGTTACCTTTCAGCAAGGATGAAGAAATGAAGGTTTGATAAAGAGCTCTATAATATTTAAAGGCTAGGTAACTATCAAATGAGGATGGTTGGATTTAACTTATTGATACAAGTTTTGTTTATAGATTGTACATTTATTTGATAATTAGTTAGAGAACAGCTAATAATATTGTTGGAACATGCCTGGAGGTTATTATAATTTGTAAATTAATTGGTGAATGTTGATATGGTTGTTTTGAAAGGAGGATGGGATTTTAAATTGATTGATTGCCCGACGGATGGGCTGTGTGCATTGATTGATAAATATATAATAATATTGTGATATTTGAGCAGGTAGATAGTCCAATTTTTAGGGGAGGTGCTGCCGAAATTTCGATAAGAACTTAGACTAGTTTTAATTGATAACATAATTAATAAGTTTATTTAGATTAATTCTATAACTTAATACATAATAAATAAAGTGCTCTAATTATTTTATTATCTTCATTATTTATTTAATTATTCAATTACTTATTTATTTTCATTATTATTGTTTATTATTATTATTATTTTTTCTATCGTTGTTGTTTATTGTTAATATTATTTATTTATTTGTTTGCATTTGAGTATGAATGTCTAATCGTGCATTGCATTCCGATATGTAACTGATCAATATGTTTGCATTTAATTGCAATGTTTGATTAATTGTGTTATGATAATGCTATGCTTTGTTTGTGTGGAGTTGGGATGAAGTGGGTCACCATGGGTTTGTGAGACCGTTACCGATATATGGATCCTGATTACCGTTACCGTTATATACCGTTACCGTTATATGGATACATTACCGTTAGCCGGGTAAATGGGAGATCGACGCCCCCGTGTGCACCTACCATTACCGTTACCGTTAACCACAGGTTGGCTTCTCGTCGTTGTGCACCGGACAGTCTAGATTTGATCGCAGCCCGCAGGGTGGCCTCCTGTTGTGAGCGCCTGATGATCTAGATTGGATGGAGACCACCGGGTTGCCTCTTGTTGGTGTATATATATATATATATATATATATATATATATATATATATATATATATATATATATAAAGAGAGAATGGAAAAACAATGAGAGGGCTGGTCAAGTGAGGATTAGACTGGTCGGCCAGTATGGGGGATCGGCTCCCTGGTGCACACGTGAGTGGATGAGCCATGTGGGAGGACGGCTCATCGGGGTTTCGGTGACTCCACTGACCAATTTCCACGTGATGTGATTATATGAAGATGTTAATGATTGTGAGTGCTGGTGATGTGCCATTGTGTGACTGGCTGCGTGAGCATATAACTAGTCGGATGAGTAGATTGATATGTTTACACATTTGTGTGACTGCGTGTGTTGTGCAATAATTATTACTCCTTAGAAAACTCACATGTCTTGTTTAATTTTTTAGGAAGTAAGTTTCTTTTTAATTCGATTTAGGTTACGTTTCTTCGACGCAGGGCAATGGAGAAATTTTCCTAGTTCCATAATTATTTTGCTATGTAACTATATGTATAAAAAGCTATGTATATCAAATAGTTAGTGACTCCGCAGTTGTAGAATGTGTGTACAATTAGTCGTGTATTAACATAGACGATATAATTAAGTGAGCCCATAATAAAAAAAAATGTGATGTATTGTTAATTGGGCCCGAACTGTGGAATGTTGTAGCTGATAAATTTGGGCCGAGATTTAATAAAATCGTGAGGTTATTTTCCTATAAATATGGGCTGAATGTTTAAAATAATATTGAGATAGTAAATTTTTAGTGTTTTAGGCTTACTACGGGCCTCGGGGGCCTTAAGCTTACCTGGACCCTAGTGCCGGTCCGACCCACAGAATCGGGTCGTGACAACCGGTGGTACTATTCACAGACCGGTAAACTACTATTGAAACACAGGAAAAACAGGGCGTTACAATCCATAAAACATAAATACAACATTCAAATAATATTCACAGAGACATAAATCATCCACAGAATCATACAATCATACAATATATAGGGATATGATACATGTCTAGTTCATGAGTTAATATTTAATGGATTAGCACAAAAACCATAAAGTAATAAATAAAGGTGCAGAAATTTAAAGGTAGAAAGAAAAGTGTGCATAAAATAAAGGACAGAAACTTAAATACAATAAATTTAAAGATTAAGACAAGATTCAGAGTTCAAGATCTTGATGTTTATCATGAATGATGAACAAATATACCTGTCACTACTCCAAATCTTGTTCATTAGTGTTTATTAAATCTATTTGTGGTTAAGAACACATTCCAGATCAATAAAGTCTGTGATTTGCCACTGGATCTCCGAATCAGTCCATTTTATTGATTATTCACATTCTGGACCTCTGAATGAAGCACCTAGTGCCACAAGAGAAGTGGCATGCGCCACTTGGAAGGGGCACGCACCATATGTAGTGGTGCTAGGCACTTTCCCTAATCAGGTGGTCACAGAGTGAAAACAAAGCCTTAGGAGCATGTTTGTGAAGAAGTGGCACATGCCACATGTAGTGGCTTGCACCACTACTATGCTCTATGCGCCACTTAAGCACAGACACTCCTGTTTTGGTTGATCTCAGGTTTCCCTCAAACCAAGGTTAAAAAGAGTGATTTAACACCAAAATAAGAAGAAAAAGAGACGGGAAGGAGATTAATGGTTCTCAAAAGCTACCTTTTGGTGATTTCGAAAAATTCGTGATAGATTGGATGAAAGAAACCTATAGTTCAGTTCTTGGATCAAAGATCCGTGTTTGAGATCAAATGAATGTGTTTATGGACTTTTTAATCAATACTTAAGGGTTTTTTTTTTATTAGAAATCAATGAATACAACTTTAGACCAAAGTAAGAAACACAAGTTTCCCTTTTGATTTGAGTTGAGTTTTCAAAATGAGAGAGTTTCCTTAGGTTTTCCAAAAACGTATCCTTTTTGCACTAATCCCAATGCCTATTTACAGGCAAATGGGAATCGTTGCCCCATTTTTATGTGGCAAAATGCCACTGGTAGGTCTTAAAATCCAGTCGAATCGATTTTTACAAAATCGGACCGGGTGACATGCAAAATGAGGTAGTGCACTGGGAAGTGTGCTGAGTGGATCCGAAGCACTTCTCGGACCTGATTTCATCGCGAAATTTCCGGTTGTGAACCCCTCCCCAAAACATCAAATGCATATGAATGCATGTGACTAAGGGTAGAAATGCACGTGAATGTATGAGTCCCCACCTTGTTTAATTGTTTTAGGGTAAACTAGGAAAAAACCCTAAGTGACTCCGATTTTAATTAATCTAGTTACTAGATTAATTATCCCAATGTCTAAGACATGGTGTGCAAACCCGAGATGGATCCCGAGACTATGTCATGCTGATAAACTAACCATGAATGAATGCTTTGAAAAGTGATCAATGTAATCTGGACCAATTTTAAGTGATTTCGACTTGCCACTCGGGGTTAAATCCCGAACGTGCCTACGTACTTCCATTTGAATGGAAGATCAAAGTCAACGTAGTTCGATAGGCCTCTTTTAGAGGGCTTTGAATGGGTATGCTTTATGCATGAGTGTGTGTATGCTTTGTGCATTTTGTTTAGGCATTTTGCCTGAAAATTGATTTTTAGGCATTTGATGCCAAAATTGTTGATTTAAGGCTTTTAGCCAAAAAGAATGATTTAGGCAAATATTGCCAAAAATTGATTGATTGGGCGTTTGTCGCCAAAATGCTTGATTTTAAGGCTTTTAGCCAAAAGATTGATTAATTTGAAGGCTTTTAGCCAAAAAAGGTTGATTTAGGCAAATTGTTTGCCAAAAGATGATTATTTAGGCGATTGTTGCCAAGAATTTATTATTCGAAGGCTTTTAGCCAAAAAGGTTGATTAATTTAAAGCATTTTTGCTAAAGAATTGATTTAAGCGATTTGTCGCTAAAATGGTTAATCTAATTTATAGGCAATTTGTTTGCCAAAAATTGATTAATTGAATTGCAATGTAGGCAATTGATTGCCAAGAAAAAACGTGTTTAATGAAGGCTATTTAGCCACAATTATTGATTAATTGGACTTAAGCCGGATTTGTTCGAAATAAAGGCAATTCCACCATAGTTATTGATTAACTAGGTTTTTAAGCCAATATTATCGGGTTTAGGCTTTAATACCACGATTATTTATTAACCGGGCATTTAGCCTAAATTTATTTAATTGAGGCAGTTTATTTGCCTAAAGATGTCATGAATGCATTTATACAGTTATAGAATTATTAGGAGTAAAAGAGAAGAATGTATGACATGCTAAAATTAAATAGGCAGAGTTTTAGTTCATGTACCTGATTTAATCGGCGGCCACTTCTTAACTCCAGGTTAAGCTCCTCGTTAAGGTAATATTAATTAATTTGATTTTAAATGACCAAATAACAAAACAAGAAAAATAATAAAGCTGAATAAAAATACAAAAAAAAACCAGTAAAGAATCGCAAAGAGCGTGAGGGAGAAGGAGCGTCCATCAACACAGACTGAGTGAGTAAAAACGGAGGCCCTGGGGCCAATTTTATAGAAAAGAGGCGACCCGAGGGCGGTTCTGCCCGCCCTGGAGGGCGGGCATGCTGCCTTTTGAGGGCGGGCTAGACCGCCCTTTGAGAGTGGGTACAGGGCGGGCACATCGACCCGTGCCTTGTTTTTTCGCTCCAGAGGCTTTTTTGGGAGTTCTAGACCTCCAAAAAATATTCCGGGACCAGTTCTGCGATCCTCACAATTTTCCAGACGTTTCAAGTACCATATTGGTATACTTCCGGCGAACTTCCAAAATGGCCTTCGGTCCGGCCGGACTGTTTGCAGTCTGGAAAAACAGGCTTTTTGAGCCTCAAAATTTGAGTATTCACAGTTGCCCCCCACCGGCGGCCATAAAGATGTTTTATGGGCGTCGGTGGTTGTCTGAAATACAAATTTTGGAGGCGAAAAACAGACGCGTCCAGAAGACCCGCCTTTTGGCCCTTTTTCTTTATAAATAGCTCAAATTTTCCATTTTCATTCATTTCTATCTTTTTACTTCAAAGATCTCTCTCAAATTCTCCCATCCTCCCTTCATCCGTGGCTTCTTCGAGTTATAGTAGCGATGAGGATTTTCTAGAGTCCCTGGGGATTTCTCTTGACGAAATTCGTGTGATAGCAGATGTCGACACTCATGCTTCTGTCACCGGTGTCTATACCCAGGTCAGTTCCCATGTCACTCTCATTTATTTATTATGTGGGCCTTAGGCCAAAATGATGAAAATTTTGGGCCTCTGTGGCCTGATTGTGAATTCTCAAGCCTTAGGCCAAATCGTGGTTTCTTGGGCCTCTGTGGCTGAAAGACAAATTTTATTTTCCTGCATTTACCGTCTTATTAGTATGCATGCTAGGGGAGAATTGAGACATTATCCTTAGTAAGGAACTAAAGAATAATTTTAAGCCATTTTACCTTTTAGGATCCAAACATTAGGCTGGATGTAGGCGAGTCCTCTGTTGCTGAGATCCCAATTGACATACTCGACCATAACAGCCCGGTCGGGGCCATCATCAGTCCCTCTCATCTGGACTTTTTAAGACATCTTGAGCTGGGTAGGCAAAATTACAAGAGCCTACTGGGTGCACTGGCTGAGAGATGGTGGGACACCACCAACACTTTCCATTTCCCTTGGGGTGAGATGACGATGACCCCGACTGACTTTTCGGTGATCTCCGGGATTCCTTTTGGCACTCGGCCGATCGAGCTGTATGACGATTGGAGGACTGAGGTCACCCCTGATCGGATGATGGAGCTGATAGGGGTTGACCTGCCCCGAATTGTCAATCCTAACTCTTCTGCCCCGGTTCTGAGTATTTCGAGACACTGGCTATCCCTCCAGGCCCCCGACATTTATGCTAGATACCGGCAGGGGGAGCTAACGGCTACTCAGGTAGCTAGATTCACTCTGTTGCTGCTATTTGCTTCGACCTTCTGGTCTAACAGGAAGGAGAAATTTAATCCTTCTATTCTGAAGAGTTTGGAGGATTTGGCCCATCTTACTGAGTATGACTGGGCCGGTGCTATTCTGAGCCGCATGTATGATGATATGTGCGATCTGAGTCGAGGCCACTGTAAGCTCAGCGGGACCTACTATTTCTAGGAGGTAATGTAAAGAACATATTCCCTTTCTATGTTGTCTTTTTTTTCCACTGATCCCTTCTTTCGTTTTGCAGACTTGGGCTTTTGAGTATTTTCCCTACATCCGCCCAGAGCTGACTCATACTGATCTTGGATTAGGGCTGGTACCTTTGGCTTGGAGGTGGTACCGAGAAAATCACCGGTCTGTTCTACGCAAGAAGTCTTTAGGAGACCTGCGGACCTTTTTCGATACTTGTACCATGGATCAGGTGAGTGCTTTTTAGATCTCCTTGAGTATGTGGAAAAGGATTTATTAACACATTTTGCTTCTCTCACATAGGTTGAGGCGAGGGCGATGAATGCCCGAATCCAAAGTTTAATTGAGGCTGATCCCTATTTCCGGCGATCAGAGGCCTTGTCTCGGCTGCGGGTTGTTCTGTCACATCCTGTCTTGAGACGCTATTATTTGGGTGAGAGAGTGGACTTCCAGATTAGGGGCTGCCGCTCCGTTCCTCATCCTCCTCCGGAGGACATGCGGGCGGACAAACAGATGATTCTTACCGAGGCCCATACTGAGGGCATTCCGCATATGGAATTTATCCGGAGTGGGGATTATGATGAATTTTGTCAGATGTTTTTGATGCAGCCTATTGGATCTCGGCTTGACAGTCTTTCGAGGTCGACTCCTTCCCGGCCGCTTGGCACTCGTTCTTCTCGGGCTTCAGGCCCTTCGTCCAGGACCCCAAGGAGGAGGCCTACTACCCGTCCCTCTTCTTCCACTCCAGTGGAGGGTCCGTCTCGGGCTGGCCCTAGCCATTCAGTTGGTGCTTTCAGGGTTCCTCAGGCTATTTTAGAAGCTGCCGGGAAAGTTCATCCGGGCTTGGCTAATTTGCACCTTCCCTACAGCATTCCCTATTACACTCCTGATGGCACTTCGTCTCTTCGGGAGGTCTCTCTAGGGCGTGTGAATCGCCTAGCTCTTCCTCCTGATGACATCACTGAGGTACAGATCAATGAAACTTTCCCAAAAAGGATTCATAAGAGCCTTGATACTGACTTAAAAAAAATCTTTTTTTTTTCTTTTTTTTTTAGGTTCCCGTCGGATTAGTCAGTCAGATGATGGAGCTAATTCTCGGTATGCAGGAGGAACTAACTTCAGCCTGGACTCTGCGGGCCTTCGATGATCAGAGGAGTAGGAGGCCCCGCCACGGATAGATGCCAGATTTTCCTGCTTTCCTTTGGATTTTTTTTTTTTACTGAAACTCGGCGGTATTTTCTGAACTTTGGCTATGTTCCTGTACCGAACTTTACTTGTACCTGCACTCAGTTAGTAATGAAAAGATATGTATGCATGACTATATATATAAAAAAGATGAAACATTCCCCCCCTTTTTTTTTTTAAAAAAAAAAGAAAATTGAAAAGGACCCATTTTTCTATGTACTAAAAAATAAAATTGAAATTTTTTTTTTTCCCGGCGGGTGTGCCCGCCCTGCTGGGCGGGCGTGGCCGCCTGGGCCGGGCGGGCGTGCCAGCCCTGCCGAGTGGGCGCGTCCGCCCCTTCTGGGCGGGCATGCCCGCCCTGATGGGCGTGCGTGCCCGCCCCTGCTGGGCGGGCAGGCCCGCCCTTGAGGGCGGTCATGCCCGCCTGGGCCGGGCGGGCGTGCCCGCCCTCGAGGCGGATATGCCCGCCTCAGAGGGCGGGTACAGCCGCCCTCGGGCGCGTCTTTCTATATAAAAAGTTGCTTTCTCCTTTTTTTTTATTCTCTCTTTCTTCAAGCCACAAATTCCTGGTCAGTTTTTTTCTCTCCCTTTCTTCTTTTTTTTTATTTTTTTATTGTTATCACATTATTTTTTTTTAGAGAATAATAAATAATAATAATAATAAAAGAATAATTAAAAGGACATGAATCCCTTCTACAACCATAGCATGCACAGCTAGACTATGAGTCTCTCCAAAGTTGAAAAGATCAATTTGGGGAGGTATGGTCTTTCCCCCGTTATTACTCTTAGGGGTATAATGGTTCATTGGGATTTTTTACGGGCTTGTATTAGACTTTGGGACCCTGAAGCCCACGTTTTTCGGTTTGGGGCCATGATGGAGGAGATGTGCCCTCTCTTTAAGGAGTTTTGTGCTATCATAGGGTGTGATCCCAATGCCCCTTTGGTCAAGCATAAGGTGAAGATTGGGTATGTTAGGTCGTTTGAAACCCTGTTCCAGTTCAGCCGACCCCAAGCTAAGGCCATGATTGTTGATGACCAGAAGGCAATTCTGCTGCCCCTGATTGATGAATTTTCAGAGGCTTGCCCAGAAGACCCTAGCCGGATGAGGCTAAGAATGCGGGCCCTGGTTTTTTGTTTATTGGCCGGCTTTTTATTTAACCAGGACCCAGGCTTTGCCCCATGGTTCTACAAATGGAGGATATGGGTTGTATTGGTAGCATTGTGCTGGCAAAGACTATTAGGAGCCTTGACAGGGCTGCTTTAGGGTTTGATGACTGGACAGTTTCGCCCATCATTCTCCAGGTATTTCCCCTTGTCATCTTTCTTATCTTTTCTTCTCTTTTTTTTTACTTTATCCCCTTGTAATAGAAAGGATCCATTACTCAGGTCTGGTTGAAGGACCACCTTCAAGTGGTTGCTACTCCTACTCTCTTGCCCTATAATCCCACTCAGTATCGTATGCGGAGGATTTTGATCACCCACCCATCTACTGATTCATGGACTTCATGGCTAATTGAGTTGGGTCCAAATGAGATATTGTGGTTCATCTCATGGTACAACATCACCCGCTTCATCCAGGTCAGCTTTCGCCATTCTCGGGTTTACCTTTTAGGCCTCACACACTGTACTTGGTACTGCGCTTCACGCGTTTTGAGGCAAATGGGGATAGACCAGACTGTTCCGATTATGGATGACTTTTCAGCTGATTCAGCCATTACTCCGGGGGTTACCCGAGCCATCCTTAGGGCTTGGGTTAGAGATCATCGTATGGTTAGGCCTTTACCTAATCCTGCCAGTGTTCAGACTTCTCCTGAGTATCGAGCTTGGTTCATAACTGCTGTCTGGCCGATTGAGAGACCAACGAGGACTGCACTGCTGAGTGTACTCGAAGGTTGGGTTCAGGTTGACGCTGATGATGAGGTTGGGACTAGTGAGGAGATTGTGTTGGCTCCTCGGACAGGCAAGGATGGACAGAGTTTGACAGCTATGGAAGACTCAGAGGATGTTGCCCCATGGAGGAGACGGGACACCTAGACTCCTATAGGCTTTTACTATCTTTCTCTTACTTTGACTTTTATTTGGCTTATGGATTTTTTTGGATGTGTTTTTTTTTTTTTTGCTTTAGACTTGGATTTAGACTTCATTAGTTGTTTGGACTCTTTTGCTTTCCGCCTGACTTTGGGCTGCTATTGGAATGAGATTTGACTTTTTTAGCTTAAATTGAGAAAATCATTTAGCTTTCCAAGCATTTTCCAACTTTATTTATTTCAAGCTCTAATTTTTGCCTAAGCTGCCCTTTCGGGTTTTCAACTTAGCGAGCTTACCCATTTTTGTCTAAGCCGCCCTTTTTGGGTTTTCAGCTTAGCAGGCCCCGACTTTTGCCTAAGCCGCCCTTTCGGGTTTTCGACTTAGCGGGTTTTTCTTCTTTTTTTTTTTGTTTTCTTCCTTTTTTTTTTTGTTTTCTTCCTTTTTTTTTTGGCAAAGAAGAATGAAATTATGAAATGATTTTTTTTTTATTAATGTTTAGACCGTGCCCAAAGAGGGCTGCCTACATATCTCCGATACATAATTTCTTTTTTCCAAAGAGAATCAGGTCTAATGTAGTTCATCATACATTATGCCATGATTACCATTACACAAAATATCTTTTTAACTGATCTAAATTACATGGGTTAGTGAATTCCAAACCATCCAAATCAGTCAAAATAACGGCTCCGCCTGACAATATCTTCTTCAACACATAGGGTCCAGCCCAATGAGGACGAAACTTCCCACGTGGATCTATGATTGGCTGTCTAATCTCCTTCAGAACCAAACAACCTTCTTCCAGTTTTCGGTCTTTGACCTTCTTATTGAAATGTCGCGCTATTCTTCTTTGATAAACTTGAGTTTGGTGGATTGCTTGCAATCGCTTTTCATCCATACCTAAGAGTTGCAAATGATAATTCTTAGCCCAATTTGCTTCGCTGATCTGGCTTTCCCGGATAACCCTCGCCGACTGAACTTCCAGCTCAATAGGCAATACTGCTTCCATGCCATATACTAAGGAATACGGGGTTGCCCCAGTAGGTGTTCTGATTGAAGTCCTGTATCCCCACAAGGCATTTGGCAATTGTTCATGCCACGCTCTATGCTTTTGAACTGTCTTTTGCAAAATGACCTTTATAGCCTTGTTTGCAGCCTCTACAGCCCCATTTGTTTGTGGACGATAGGGTGAAGACTTGTGATGCTGAATCTTCTTTTGCTTCAGTAGATCCGAGAATTCACTTTGAAAGTGAGACCCGTTATCAGTAATGATCTCGAATGGCGTTCCATACCGACAAAGGATGTTGGTACGAACGAACTGTGCTACCTTCTTGGCATTCAAGACCGAATAGGAGGCTGCCTCAATCCACTTAGTGAAATAATCAACAGCAACCAGGATAAATTGATGGCCATTGGAAGCCTTTGGATGGATCTTTCCGATCATGTCTATGCCCCAAGTTGCGAAAGGCCAGGGCGAAGCAATGGGATTCAGATTGACCGGAGGCTGCTTTTGCAGCTTGGCAAAAATTTGACACTCATGGCACTTCCACGCATGCCTCACGCAATCTGCATTCATGGTCGACCAGTAATAACCCAAATTCATAATTTTTCGAGCCAAGGCTATCCCATGCATGTGCGGACCAGACTCCCCATTATGTAGTGAATCCATGATGGCTTGAGCTTCTCCCTCCTCAACGCACCTTAGGTGCAAGCCATTCCAACTTCTTTTATACAAAACTCCCCCAGTAAGGAAATATCCAGCTGCTAACTGCCTCAATGTTCGTTGATCAGTCTTTTTGGACCCCTCCGGGTAGGCTTCATTCTGAAGATAGTTCTGTATATCCCAAAACCATGGCTTGTCATCGACTAGATGCATGACATGTGCCGACTGCTTCTGTAGCCGGACTGTTAGAGGTCGAATGATTTGATCTCCTTCTACATTAACCATGGAAGCTAAAGTAGCCAGCGCATCGGCAAACTGATTTTTGGCTCGCGGCAAGTAGTGAAAGGATAATTCCTCAAACTGCTGAGCTAATTCGTCCAAGCGTCGTAGGTAAGGAACCAACCGCTCTTCCTTAATTTTCCATTTCCTTAGAGCTTGAGAGACTATCAGGTTGGAATCTCCGAAAACCCTAAGGATTTTTATTTCTCTCTCTAGGGCCGCTTCTAACCCTTTGATGCAAGCTTCATACTCCGCTTCGTTGTTGGTACAGTCGAAATCTAGTTTGACTGCGATTGGGACGTACTCTCCACAAGGAGTTTTGAATACGACACCAACCCCATTTCCATGGTAGTTTGAAGCTCCATCGAAGTACATCTCCCAGACTTCACTTTCCAAGCTTAACAAGTCTTCATCAGGAAATTCTACCTCCGGCATCTGGTCTTCGACCGGTAATTCTGCTAATTGGTCAGCCAAGGCTCCACCTTTTACTGCCTTCCGTTGTACAAACTTTAAATCATAAGCTGCGAGCACTGATACCCACTTAGCCATCTTGCAGTCAAGAACCGGCCTCTCCATAAGGAATTTCAAGGGGTTCGATTCAGAAATGACATAGGTCGTGTAAGACGAGAGGTAGTGCTGCAGTTTTGTACAGGCCCACACTAGAGCCAGACACAACTTCTCTATCTTGTTGTATTTTAGCTCGTATTCCAGCATCCTCTTGCTAAGGTAATACACGGCATTTTCTATTCTTGTATCTTCTGCTTGTTGAGCTAGCATTGCACCCATCGCTTCTTCTGTCACTGATAGGTATAATAATAAAGGCTTTCCTAGCCTTGGTGGCTGTAAAACTGGCGGGGATAGCAGATACTGCTTGACTTGGTCGAAAGCTTTCTGGCAATCCTCATTCCATTTAACCGCTACTCCTTTCCTGAGTAATTTGAAGATCGGACCACAAGTATCGGCCAATTGATTAATGAACCGGCTGATGTACTGTAGCCTTCCCAGGAAACCCCGAACTTCTTTTTCCGTCCTTAGTGCTGGCATTTCTAAAATGGCCTTGGCTTTTGAAGGGTCAATCTCTATGCCCTTCCGACTGACCATGTGCCCTAGAAATACTCCGGATGTAGCTCCAAATAGACATTTCGCCGGGTTGAGCTTTAAGTTGTACTTTCGAAGTCTAAGGAAGAACTTCTCAAGTGCTGTTGTATGTTCTTCAGCTGTTTTTGATTTGACAACCATGTCGTCCACATACACTTTGACTTCTTTGTGAATCATGTCATGGAAGATGGTTGTCGCCATTCTTTGATAGGTTGCCCTGGCATTTTTGAGCCCAAAAGGCATGACCCTGTAGCAGTAGGTTCCCCACTCTGTGATGAATGCCGTTTTCTCTTTGTCTGGCAAATGCATCATTATTTGGTTGTACCCGACAGCGAGATCAGTCAAGGAGACCATCTCGTGTCCAGCCATTCGGTCCACCAATAAATCAATATGCGGCAGAGGGAAGTCGTCCTTCGGACACGCTTTATTCAAATCCCGGTAATCCACACACATTCTGACTTTTCCATCCTTCTTAGGAACCGGCACAATGTTTGCTAACCATGTCGGGTAAGCAATGGGTTCTATGAACTTGCTCTCCAGTTGCTTGGCAACTTCCTCCTTGATTTTCAAAGACCATTCTGTCTTCAGTCTTCTAAGCTTCTGTTTTACTGGCTTAGCCTCAGGGTATACCGGAATCTTGTGCACCACTATTGTAGGGTCGATTCCCGTGATGTCACTTGCCTTCCACATGAAACAATCGGCAAACTTCTTCAAACATTTACTGACCTGATCCCTGTTCATACAATCAGATGCAATGTATGTATGTTCATTTTCCTCTTTGCCAATTATTATTTTTTCCTTTTCATTTTTTATTTCATTTATTTGATTATTTTTGCTTGGAAATGCTTGGAAAGATAGACACGCAGGGTAGTCAAGAATTTGCAAGACTTTATTGATTATGACGGAATCGTCTTCAAAAGTTACATCAAATTTGAAATCTGGATCCTCTAGATCCGACACAGACGACTCAGAACTGGAACTGGACTCTGACTCGGTTTCAGACTCGGGGTCAGACTCGAATTCAGTACAGGACTTTGTTACAGATTTTGACTCTTGGTTTGACTCGGGAGGGGGTCTATCAGCAGTGCGATCCTCCTCGGCGTACCAGTTGGTGAGAGGTCCTCCGCTTGGCTTGATTAGGCTGAGCAAGTCTCGATTCTCGTCACTTCCGGTGATAACCGCAACCTCGTCAAAGAGACTAGGCTGCATGAAGTCTTCCGCCTTTAGTTTAGTTATGGTTTCGGGCTTGTTGCCCTAGACATCCGAAAATATCTCTAACCCAGGCAGCATTTTCTTAGCAGCCGGGCAGCGGAATGGTTCTTGGAAGCCACGATAAGGAATCGGTTCTCCCGGTTTGCAGAAGTAACCATTCAGAGTCAAAAGGTAAGGCCGCATCTGTATACTGTCCTTCCCTCTCCTTTTACCTCTTTTAGCCCGGTCTTCGTCAGTAGGTTCGTAGCCTAGTCCATAGGTCCCCTCATTCACCGGGCACTCCCAAGCTTGCAGTGCGGGGTACGTTTTTCCGGATCTTGCCATAATCATTCCTGGCAGATAGGATATTTTCAGCATCAGAGGCACTATGCAGTTTATTTGCACCGTCCCGAAATCAAAGAGAATTCGAGAGCTTGTAGTCTTTCCCTCTATAAACTGCACAGTGTCATATTGAAATCCCGAGAGGGGTAGGTTGGCAGTTTCAGGGTTGACCTCAAAGAGAGGCTGGCCCTTTGGCTTTTTCAGCTGGCTGTAGTCATCCCCCTGAATGGTGATAACCTTGTCCTCATAGGGAAACTTGACCTTTTGGTGCAAGGGCGAGGGTACTGCCTTAGTGTGATGTATCCAGGGTCGGCCTAGAAGCAGATCGAAGCTAGTCGGTACATCAATTACCTGGAATGGGACTTCCATCACAGCCGGCCCAACTGTTAACTTCAGTGTAGCAACCCCCAACACTTCCCTCCGGGTACTGTCATAAGCTTTCACTATTTGGTCCGATGGAGTGAAATCTATTTCCTCTAACCCCAGACAGCTGGCTACCCTTAGTGGGCAGACGTTTAGTGCTGACTTATTATCAATGAGAACCATGGGCACAGTTTTGTCTCTGGTCTGGACGGTAACATACAGGGCGTTATTATGACTGCCTCCCTCCCTGGAATAATAGTGCTAATATTTGGCTTACTTCTTGGAATAATAGAGTCGTTGTCCACTAAGTCTTGGATACGGTTCTTAAGGGTCCAACACGCTTCAGTCTTGTGCCCATACCCCTGATGGTACTCACAGTATTCATCAGCTTTGTAATTTCTTGGTAATGGGTTTGGTGGTGGCCTTGCTTCTAAGGGCTTGATGTAGTTGGCCTTGACAGCCTCTCGGAAAACCAAAAGGATTGGCATCCTGAGATCAGTATAGGTTCTTCTGGACTGGCTGCCATTTCTCATGTTCCCCACACGCAAAGGGATAGTGGGGGTGATGCTTGCCACTTCGTGGACTTTACTAGCTTAGCTAGGTTTCTTGTACTTTGAGGTTCCTGAGTCTTCTTTCAGTTGCCCCATTTGAATTAGGTCTTCTACCTTCGTAGCAGTGGCAATGAGCGACTGGAATGTTGGTAGATACTGGGTCTGCAACTGCTGTTGGTAGACAGATTGTAGGTTCTTGATTATTATTATGTCTACCTGCTCTTGCTTAGAGGGCCGATTAATCATCTGGGCGGCCTTGGCCCTCTACCTCGTAAGGAACGAGGAAAAGGGTTCATTGCTTTTTTGCTTGGTAGTTTCTAGTTCTCTTCGAGTGACATCCACCTCCATGTTATAGTGGTACTGTGAATTGAAGGCATTACAGATGTCTTCCCATGTTTTCATCTTAGAGCGGTCCAGGCTAACAAACCACCTCAAAGCAGCACCGGTGAGAGATTGTTGGAACAACTGAGCAAGGAGCTTGCTGCTCAAACCAAACGGGTTAAGAGCACCCACATACATTTTCAAGTGAGTTTTAGGACAAGTAGTTCCATCAAATTTGTCCATGTTGGGCATCTTGAACTTGGTTGGCAGTCTTGCCTCGGGGAACAAGGACAAGGAGTCCATGTCCACTACTTCTTTGTGGGTTTTGAGAGCAGTGATAGACCTTTCCAGGAGTTCTAGCTTCTCTCGCACTCTCTGAGCTTCCAGCTCAGAAGCAGTTTTGGGTGGCACATCATCCAGGTTTAGGGTGGGGTTTGTTGGTTCAGCAGCAGGACCCTGATTGGAGGCAGCAGGTCCACTTCCTCCGGCCGAATTTCCATTACCATTCCCATTACCCAATTCAGCTATCAGGGCAGCCCTTTGGGCGGCCAGGGCCTCATTCATTCTGGTCTCCATTCTGGCCTCCATTTGTTCAATGAGGGTTTGGATATCAGCAAGCGATGCCATTGGTGTAGGTAAAGCTGTCGAAGTTGTAGGTGAAGCTGGTGTAGCTGGTGAAGCTGGTGATAGTACTGTAGGTGTAGCTGGCACAGATGTGGGCATCGTGGGCACCTGTAAGGATAAGGGTAGTTGGATTAAGTACGGTGGTTGGTGTGTCAAGGTAACTGATGTAGATCGACCCTTTTGTCCGATTGTGCATGGGTGAGAAGAGTGTTTCATGCTCACTTTGTGTTTACCCCATGTTTATGATATGTCGTGAATGCGCATAACAACATGTCATAATCTGTTTAATGGTATGGTTCACATCATTGGGTGCATACAGTCCTAAAGGATAGGTTCTATAGGCTATGACTCAAATAGAGAATCGGCTTATAAGGGACCCTTGAACCTTGAGTATGGATATACCTAACCACATGTGAAACAAAGAGTTTCGCGTGGGTCCAACGGTACGCATACCCATGGGCCACCCCCAAAAGGATTAGGGGCGGTTTGCGGTAACAGGGAGGACGCTTTGGCTGTCCGTCGACATAATCAATGAGACCTGCCGATCAGCGCTACTTGCTATCCAGACTCAGAAGTTTGAACAGAGAGAGAAGAAATTCATTTGAAATTCATTTTTTTATGCAATGGAGAAAAGGATTCTCAATCATGCAAATAAATCAACAAATTTACATGTCTTAATCAAATTTGTCAATTAAGTTCAAATTTCCTCTCATCGAGTATTCTTAAAGAAAGAACACTCGATTTATGTCAAGGTACCCTGCAAAACAAAGCATAGTAAAATAATGCCCTAAAGAAGGGCAGGTTAGTTTATTTAACAATTGTAGTCCACTTTTATGCAAAAAGATTACATAAGTCATAATCCCCAGCAGAGTCGCCAAACTGTGAACCCCTCCCCAAAACATCAAATGCATATGAATGCATGTGACTAAGGGTAGAAATGCACGTGAATGTATGAGTCGCCACCTTGTTTAATTGTTTTAGGGTAAACTAGGAAAAAACCCTAAGTGACTCTGATTTTAATTAATCTAGTTACTAGATTAATAATCCCAATGTCTAAGACATGGTGTGCAAACCCGAGATGGATCCCGAGACTATGTCATGCTGATAAACTAACCATGAATGAATGCTTTGCAAAGTGATCAATGTAATCTGGACCAATTTTAAGTGATTTCGACTTGCCACTCGAGGTTAAATCCCGAACGTGCCTACGTACTTCCGTTTGAATGGAAGATCAAAGTCAACGTAGTTCGATAGGCCTCTTTTAGAGGGCTTTGAATGGGTATGCTTTATGCATGAGTATGTGTATGCTTTGTGCATTTTGTTTAGGCATTTTGCCTGAAAATTATTTTTAGGCATTTGATGCCAAAATTGTTGATTTAAGGCTTTTAGCCAAAAAGAATGATTTAGGCAAATATTGCCAAAAATTGATTGATTGGGCGTTTGTCGCCAAAATGCTTGATTTTAAGGCTTTTAGCCAAAAGATTGATTAATTTGAAGGCTTTTAGCCAAAAAAGGTTGATTTAGGCAAATTGTTTGCCAAAAGATGATTATTTAGGCGATTGTTGCCAAGAATTTATTATTCGAAGGCTTTTAGCCAAAAAGGTTGATTAATTTAAGGCATTTTTGCTAAAGAATTGATTTAAGCGATTTGTCGCTAAAATGGTTAATCTAATTTATAGGCAATTTGTTTGCCAAAAATTGATTAATTGAATTGCAATGTAGGCAATTGATTGCCAAGAAAAAACGTGTCTAATGAAGGCTATTTAGCCACAATTATTGATTAATTGGACTTAAGCCGGATTTGTTCGAAATAAAGGCAATTCCACCATAGTTATTGATTAATTAGGCTTTTAAGCCAATATTGTCGGGTTTAGGCTTTAATACCACGATTATTTATTAACCCGGCATTTAGCCTAAATTTATTTAATTGAGGCAGTTTATTTGCCTAAAGATGTCATGAATGCATTTATTCAGTTATAGAATTATTAGGAGTAGAAGAGAAGAATGTATGACATGCTAAAATTAAATAGGCAGAGTTTTAGTTCATGTACCTGATTTAATCAGCGGCCACTTCTTAACTCCAGGTTAAGCTCCTCGTTAAGGTAATATTAATTAATTTGATTTTAAATGACCAAATAACAAAACAAGAAAAATAATAAAGCTGAATAAAAATGCAAAAAAAAGCAGTAAAGAATCGCAAAGAGCGTGAGGGAGAAGGAGCGTCCGTCAACACAGACTGAGTGAGTAAAAACGGAGGCCCCGGGGCCAATTTTATACAAAAGAGGCGACTCGAGGGCGGTTCTGCCCGCCCTGGAGGGCGGGCACGAAGGCGAGCGTGCTGCCTTTTGAGGGCGGGCTAGACCGCCCTCCAAGGCGGGCGTACCCGCCCCAAATGGGCGGGGGTGCCCGCTTGGGACGGTCAGGCGCGCCTGCCTGGGTCGGGCGGGTGTGCCCGCCCTGCTAGGCGGGCAGGCCCGCCTTGGGCGAGCGGGCATGCCCGCCCTGCTTGGGCGGGCTGGACCGCCCTTGAGGGTGGGCGGGCCCGCCCTGTAAGGGTGGGCGGGCTCGCCCTGTAAGGGCGGGCACATCGACCCGTGCCTTGTTTTTTCGCTCCAGAGGCTTTTTTGGGAGTTCTGGACCTCCAAAAAATATTCCGAGACCAGTTCTGTGATCCTCATAATTTTCCGGACGTTTCAAGTACCATATTGGTATACTTCCGGCGAACTTCCAAAATGGCCTTCGGTCCGGCCGGACTGTTTGCAGTCCGGAAAAACAGGCTTTTTGAGCCTCAAAATTTGAGTATTCACACCGGTGATTCAAAAAAGTAAAAAAAATGGTTAAACGCATGCCTTATCTTAGCCACAGACCATTGGTCTGAAAACCAGAGTAATTGGAAGTCCCAATCCAATCTTATGTCAAAAACGGTTTATCATCACTAAGCCATTAGGGGCAAAATTTAAGCATCTACAATGCTCTATATATCTGATATTGCCATGTACTATAAGTATGCTTATGCATTAATAATCTGACATTCATGCAAAACACTGATTTTGATTACACGATTAATTCTAAACCATATATTCTACGAGAAAAGCCGAAAACCTAGTCCCCGAACCCAATGATTTGAGGCTAGTGCTTTTATCCTAAAAGGTAAACTAAAATGGAGTCAAACACTGAGTTTTTACCTTATCTTTTTTTTCAAAAATAAAACAAATTAAGGCGGTGACTCTAAACACATCACACACCTCTCAAAGCACTCCAAAGAGCTGATTCGACCATTTAAGCGCTAACTGAGTGATAACAAACAAAAAGAATCTTAAGGAGTTCCCATCTTTTCGTGAGAAATCGACCAATGGGATCCACTAGATAGACTCTGTCCTTTGGATCCTTTCCATAGCACTCAGGAGGGGTCTCACATAGTGTACCTATCCTATTTCTTCTTTTTTTCAGTTATGATCACCTTTCTACTTCTTCTCATTATTTTATGAGTAACCTAGACTCTATTTCTACCCCTAGCACTATTGTTCAAGCTTTGTTCTATCTTAGTTGGCATGCAACAATGAAAGATAAAATGGTTGTCTTAGATGCTACTAGTCCTTCTGATCTTGTGCCTCTCCCTATAGGTAAAAGAGCTATTGATTGTAAGTGGATTTTCACAGTTAAAGTGAATCTTGATAGGTTTGTTGCTTATCTCAAGGCTTGTTTAGTTGCTAAGGGCTATGCTCAGATTTATGTGGACTTGATTACTCGGACATTTTTTCTCCTGTAGCCAAATTGTCTTATATTCATTTGTTTATTTCTTTGGCAATTACTTTCGATTGGCCTTTACATCAGCTGAATATTTAGAATGTTTTTCTTCATAGAGATCTTCAGGAAGAAGTTTATATGGAGCAACTGCCAGGCTTTGTTGCTCAGAGGGAGTCGGTTAAAGTGTGTAGAATTCACAAATCTCTTTATAGCGTAAAACAAAGCCCTCAAGCTTGGTTAGAAAGATTTATCGAGGTAGTACAACAATTTGGCATGCCGAAAGTACTGTTGATCATTCAATACATGTAAATGACATGTTTAAAAAATGTGGATGTGACAAGTAAAGAAAAAGAAAGTCAACTAAAGATAGAAACTTGGACAGGAACTTATAGCCAATTTAGGGTATGAAACTAATTAGAAGGGTGCGACTTTCCAAGTGACTAGAAGTATTGCTTATCATCCCAAGGTCATTTCGTAATAAATATGAGATTTGAAGCCTAGTAAAAGTCCAGATACATAGGGCATTGTTAATGCCAAAAATCAAGCCCACACTAAAGCTCTACATTGGGGAAAGCTTGGAAAAAGTTATCATATAGTTAAAATAGTGCCAAGAGGGTTACGTGGGCCTAAAAACCATGAATAGTATACATTAATATTTTTTATTTTTAAATAGATTTTCTACAAGGTGAACATTGCTTGGCAGACACTCTTAGAATCCTATAAATAGGGAAAACAAAAGTTATAATTGACATGCGATTGACAAATTGGTCGCTAAATATAAGAAATCAGTCACTAATTGGATATAGCGACTGATTTGCCATAGACATTAATCGGTCGCAAAAGTGCTCGTCGTAAATAATTTGTGACCGAATGACTAGGCAGTTGCAAATTGGCAACCGATTTATAGGTCGTAAACTTATAGATATCAGTCGCTAATTTTCATCGTTTTTTTTTTTTTTTTTTTTGGAAGATTGTCGCAAATCGGTTGCAAATTCTGAAAGTGATTGGTTAGTGATCTGTCGCAAATTTAAATTTAACGGTTATAATTTAGTTGCAATTTGGTCGCAAGTCGGTCGCAAAATAATTATAGGTAAAAAAAATAATTTAATATTAAGAACCATATTTTTTTCCACTGTCAAAAATCGACA
Organism: Jatropha curcas; assembly: GCF_041381405.1. NCBI lineage: Eukaryota > Viridiplantae > Streptophyta > Magnoliopsida > Malpighiales > Euphorbiaceae > Jatropha > Jatropha curcas. The sequence continues at coordinate 10,037,501 of NC_143154.1, read as the reverse complement.
TATATATACATCACAATCATCATCACAACATAATAACAATCTAAGAAGGAACTGTAAATGTAATGTACTATACAAAATATGAAAAATCACGTAAAATGGTTCGAAATCAAATCTATGGATTCGATCCTCTAGAAGATCCGGTGTAGTGTCTACTGGATTAATAGCAGTATCAGCTGTTGGATGTGTCGTAGTGTCTATAGGAGTGACCAATATATCATCTGTAGTATCGGGATCTAGAGGAGACGATAGTGGCTGATGTAGAGTTGTAGAAACATATGGATCTATAGTCGACGGAGGAGCAAAGGAAGAAGTACCAGCACCATGATGATCGGACATCCGCATGACATACGCTTTAAGCTCTGTAAGCTGTCTCTCCTACTCATCAACACGAGCCCGTAATGCACTAATCTCCTCGGCATTGTAGTCGGGCTATGGTCATGAGGAGGCTGCAGAAGTGTCAGATGTTGAGCCGTAGTAAAATTATGATGCCTGAGATCCGATGCCATATACTTTCCTTTTCTTTTGACCCCTGTGACCTCCACATAAAGTGCTAGCTCATCAATTCTTGACTCAGCTTTAGATCCAGTCTAAGAAGAAACAACATGCTCGTGACCTATACTGTAGTTCTCCTAAAAATAATAAATTAATTAATCAATGCAGTTTCAAGCTTTATTATATTGAACTTGTACATGTAAGAGAAGACTAGAAAGTAAATGTAAATATTCTTCATTGTTACTTACATTGATGCCCAACACACGCCTGTCGACAAACGTATTTCCATCATGGTCCTTTGTGTGAGCGTAAGTGAACACCTCCATCGGTGTGGGCTCACGACCATATTTTTCAGCCTGTAATGAATTTTTATGCATGATATACTAATATGGTGTCATTTCATTAAACATTAGTTTTATAATTGTAACTAATTGACTCACTGATAATCGAGATGTCTATATTGTACTAGTCTTGGTATACGACATTCACAGGGCAAATGAACTAGCAGATCCTCTATAGAATCAAAGAAGCTGTGCAAAAAAATTAGCTCCAATTCGCATATCACTACTGGGATTTCTCGAGCTAATTGGTCCATATCATCATATCGGATAACGGTCATCGTCAATTCCTTGAAAAAGAGGCTCAATTTTGTCATTGCTTCCTAAATTTTCCCTAGCAACAATTCCCAAAATGCCACAAGAATCAATCTTTAAACAGTCATGGCTTTTCATGCCAAACAATCTGTATTTCCTCATGTCAACACATCTACCCATATTTGAATAGTATCCATCTAGAAACCTCAATGATCGAACCCATTCGCGTAATACTTGCCTTTGGGGTTTATCTAAAGAATAACATGCCTTTGGAAACTTTCCAGTAACTACAGATTGCTCGAGTTCTGGTCAACAATAAATTTCTTTCATGTCTGCTCTCGCTTTTGCATTATCCTTGGATTTCCCCTCAATATTCACGATAGTGTTGAACATATTTTCAAACATATTGTTTTCTAATGGCATCACATCAAGGTTATGACGGATAAGAAGTGAACTCCAGTATAGCAAATCCCATAAGATGCTTCACTTTTTCCATTCGCTATTCTGGCCAATTCTACCATTTACCTCTTCTGTACCTAACTCTGTAACTTTCATAAGCCCCAGATCTTTAATTTCTTGTAATATTTTAGCTCCAGACTTCACAGGTGGACTGGGGATCAGCAATAGTCGTGTTCTTTCTAAAGCATTATCGATTTTGCCTCTAAGGGTGAGATTCTGGTAAGAATTTGCGATGACAATCAAACCAACATTGTTTACCCCCATTTTCTAGTGTAAATGCATTGGTGTTTTCCATGCAATGAGGACAAGCCAATTTTTCTGCCGTAATCCACCCAGATAACAATCCAAATGCTGGAAAATCACTGATGGTCCAAAGCAAAGCTGCTCGCATAAATAATTAAGTTCGGCAATCAAAGGTTGCAGAAACACATCAATTTTGTATTTTGAATTATTAGGGCCAGGTATAATAGCACACAAAAACATGTATTCATCTTTCATACACATTGAGGGTGGTAGATTATATGGTGTGACAATGACATGCCAAGATGAATATTGTTGTCTTGATTGGCCAAACGGTTGAAACCAATCAGTACAAAGCCCCAATCTCACATTTCGCATCTCAGCAGCAAACATAGTATGATTGTTATCAAAGTTTTTCTAGGCTTCAGAGTCTGATAGCTGAGTCATTATACCATCCTCATATTCATGCAAAGCATGCCATCTCATGTGTTTAGTTGTCGCCTTTGATGCATATAACCTTTGAAGGCGAGGAACAAGAGGGAAATAATACATCTTCTTGAAAGCCTTCTCTCTTTGTACTCTACAGTCCCTTGACCCCACCATTGATATCTTGGAAGATTACAAAACTTGTATTCTCTTAATTCGGAGTCAATACCCTAATATATCATACAATTATTTCGATAAAATCAATCTTTTCAATGGTTAGTCCTAATCCCCGAACTAATTTTTTTGTCTGGTAAAAATTATCGACCATCAAATGGCCTTCAGGCAACATTTCTTTCTATAACTACACAAAATCATCGTAACACCTTTCTGAAAAATGGTGTTCGGCTTTCATGTGCAGCAATCGTGCCACTACAGATAAAACTAAATGATTCTTGTATCCAAGCCACAGTTCACTATTAGCTGCACTTAGCTTGTCAAATAATTGTTGTGTTGCATAGTTTGGCGATTCTTTCATATAGTCCCAATTGAATTCTGCTCTACCCGCATTGATTACCATATCATTGCCTCGATTACCATACTAAAATTGCAAAAGTTTACCTTCTGAACTTACAAAAATAGAGTGGCCCGACCCACTGGAAACTCGAGGTTCACCATGATTATGGATCCCGTATATGAATGGCATAACCCAAGAGGGGGGGTGAATTGGATTTTCTAAAAAAAATAAAAATTTAACTTTTAAAAATAAAATCAGAATTCTGTTGAAGCGAAAATAGAATGCATTTGTGAGAGTAAGTTATTAAGATTAGAACTTTCTCACAAAGCTTTATGCAGAAAATAGAAAGACTTTGTAAAGAACAGTTATTGATTAGAAATGCTTCACAATATCTTAATCAATTTCAAAATTACTTTATGAAGGAAAGTTATTACGTTTAGAGCTACCTCATAAAGTTTAGATAAATATTAAAGATTATGTGAGTGAAAGTTATAGAATTTTTGAACTGCTTCACAAGCCTTTAAGCAAGATTAGAAATTTGATTTAAAACCCGAATAGTGAGATATACTGAATATAGAAGAACATATTAGAACTTGGTGTATTCACTGTACAGAAGTCCAAAAGTTCTAATGTTCGATAAAGATAGAGCTCATTCCACAGTTTAGAACAACAAAACCACTAACAACTTAGCATTTCTAATACATTAACAGAAGAGTAAGTAAAATAATATCAAGCAGAACTTTAGAAAATAAAAAGAATAACATAGCGATTTATAGTGGTTCGGCACTAACTCGCCTACATCCACTCCCCAAGACTCATCTTGAGATCCTCCACTATGTTATCTTTTTACGGGTAAGAGATGAACCAACAGTACAAGGCAATAGACCAACACCTAGATCTACTTTTGTCCCACTAGATTTTCCAAAGTTTCTAGTTAACCTCAACCCTTTCTGTTTTTGACAGAGAACAGAAACTCAAATCAAGACATTAGAATCTCACATATAGAGAAGGTCGCTTGATAACCTATTTCACAATAGTTTTTCACCTAAGCTATTACACAAATGTTTTTTAAATAAAAACTTGTCTACAATAGATTACAGAATCTATATAAACAGAGAGAAATACAAATATAAGCACAGGAAAAACATTACAATCAAGATTAGAAAATCGTTTTAGAGATCAGAACTGTTTTTCAAAAAAAGTTGTTATTAAATTTTCTTTTCTTTTTAAAAATGATACGTGTAATAAGATGAAAAGAAATAAGAGGGTTGAGAGTAAGTTTTGAGAGATTAAACATTTGATCAATGGACCTATACTCTTAAAACAAAAACCCTACGTCTTTTAAAAGGAAAGACGCCTTATATAGAGAGGGATGAGAATCCCGTTTTAGAAAGTAAAATCTCTTCTTTTCAAAACAGAATATTGACTTTCTAATTTTAGAAGATACGGAGATCTTGTTACCAAAAATTCTTTGAGTCAAAATCTTTTCTTTTAAGGTAAGCGAATAAGAGAAGATTTTACACTTTCCTCTAAAAATTAATTTTCAAAAAAATAAGAATAAGAAAATCTTTTTCAAAATATTCTATTACCAAAAATGATTGAGATAAAATCTCTTTCATTTAGGTAAGTAAATAAAAGCAAGATTTTGAACTTTCCTTAAAAATTAGTTTCCGAAAATAAAAACATAAAAATCTTTTTCAAATTATTCTATTACCAAAAACGATTGAGACAAAATCTCTTTTATTTAGGTAAGTGAATAAGAATAGGATTTTTATATAGATATTTTCCGAAAATGTGAAATTCTTTTTCTAAAGATTTTGTTACCAAAATGATTGAGGCATAATCTCTTTCATTTTCAGTAAGAGAATTAAAGAACGAAAACTTTGACTTTTTAAGAAAACATTTTCGAAAATATTTTTGATAAAGAGAGAAGAATTATTTTTGTGCTTATAAATGAACATTCTCTCTATCCTACAACAAATCCTAAAGAGCTAACCACTAAAATCTTCAATGGTCTTCATGATCTTCGATTATCCTTGGATTTGTAGGATTTTGCTTTGTTTATTATTTTCTATATTTAAATCTGCATAAAATAATATTAGCATAAATAAAATAATTAAATTTATTTATTTTGCTTTAATCATCAAAATATCGAGATAAAAAATTGACCCTTGAGCCAACAATGATGTATCCATTCGTAATAATTTTCCACGAAGGCTTTATTTTGACACTTCTTGTAATTACATGAACACCTCAACTTATTACCATCCATACAACTGGGATTACTAATGGCAAGCTGTATAAACGATTCCAGTTCTTGTAAGAATTGTTTTCTTAATATCCCATTGGCCTCGTACCTCAAGTACTTCCAATCTCGATTGGTCCGCATTTTTTATGTAATTAACACTCTGTTTATAAAGGGCAAATTATATGTAATTGCATTAGTCCTAAATCATCCTTAAAACAGACCAAAAGTAATGTTCCATTTACACTTCTAACTTACTAAGGTTATTTCTATAATAAGTAAACTTATTAAGTGTAAACTTAATATTTAGTTTTAAACTTACTATAATATCAGTAAGTGCACGATTCCTCATATTCAGTTTTTAAAAAAATTTCGGCAGCACTTCGACATAACATAATCAAATCTCAAGTCAAAACACACTCACATAAACACTTCTATATCATCCCAACATTCTCCAAAGTCAAAATAGCCACCACTAGGCCTCAAACTCAAACGCATCATTCATATGATTTCCACTCAAATGAAAACACGAATCAAAATAAAGTAATTTCAAAAAAATAAATAAAAAAAGAGTGAGTTGTGCACAACTATGAAAGAACCGAGGAATAGTATATGTTTTATGTAAGTACAAATTTTTGTCAGATTTGACCTAACCTATGAGTACTCTCAAACTTTGATAGTTCGTTCATATCAAAACCTAACTGTAACACCCACCGGCCAATCCCGGAGAACTAGACGGCGGATGCCACAATCGGTGCCGGAGCACCGTCTTATGTCACTTATTAAAGCTAGATCACAAATTAGAAGTGGTTAAATTTTCATAAGGAGGCAAGTAATTAACATTTTGTTTTGTTTTTTTTTTTTTTTTTGTTAACGAAAATAATATTTAAGGAAATTTCTACGAAAATTTGGCAAGAGTTTCCCCTAAAAATTAACTTGCCACACAAAGAAAATATACACACTTCCAATTTTCTCCAAACCCCAAAACTCCAATTCAACATAACATACCACAAGCACTTCTAAATATCCATCAACATACGCATCATAGTCTAAACACATTCTTTTCAAGGAATATATAATCATCATACACCAAAAATATAATAAGATGTTATTTCCTTCAATAATCATAACTCTTAATACATTATAAACTTATTATATACAACCCCCATAATACAATCTTTATATACATGCCAAAAATCACCATTTACAAAATATCCTACCCAAAATGTGATCTCTACTCTGATGCTTGTCCTCTGGTCTTGAAGAACACCCTCCGCTCCTAACCTGCGCGTGATAAAAATCAACGCGCTGAGTGGAAGACTCAGTGGTGCTAAATAACCAACAATTAAATTAAATAGAAAAGCCAAGTCAAATCTGAAATTACTCAGCTATATAAATACCGAAATCGCATTTATTTAATTCAAATACTTTGAAAGCAATGAGAAGATTATAAATACAAATATGTCTTCATTCTTTTATAGCAACAATAAAATTTCATTTTTTTTCGTTAAGGCTCATACTCATGCAGAATGAACATAAGCAGATTTGATCGTGGCCTATATTAGCGCCACCCCCATCACATACTCGTGGCCTATGAAAGCACCACCCCCATCACACAATCGTGGCCTATGAAAGCACCACCCCATCACACAAATAAGCGCGTCCGCCTATTTATAAGGGCTGATAACCCTAGCATATGATCATAGCTTCACAATAAGAAAATCCATCTCATCATACCACGTCTCAATCATGCATAGTAGAGCCCAAATCAAAATCATTCTTTCACAAAAGCAATAATTCTTAATCAAAACCTCTTCATTTAGTACTCATCAGTTCAAAAGTTTTACTCAAAACACTATAAATGTATATATACTTAATATAGTATAAAAGTACATAAATCAAGAACTTTTCAGCATTTCCAAAACTTGACCTCTGCTGGGTTTTTAACACATAATTTGAGTTATGGGTCTCCAAATTGAATGAAATTAGATTCATTAGAAATCTAAGACAAAATGATACAAATGTTCAGAAGGGACCACAGCCCAGATCATAGAGTAAGATAACAAACAAAAGCTCAGAACACAGACCAACAGATCAGACCTGATTCAGCAGAACCAAGTCCAATGTTTCTTGAATTCCTACTTCACCAAACACTCAAATGAAACCAATCCAGAACGAGAGAATTCTCAAGACACTGGGAAACAACTTTTATGAAGAACTCAGAACCTAATCTTATCATTATAGTGGTCAAAATGGGCACTCAATTTAGTAATGCATGTGGCCCGACACAATAGAGTCAGTTTGGGTGTTTCAGCCATAAGTTGAGCTATGTATATCCAATTTGGACACAAGAGGATGGGTTGGAAAGATAAGAAGTAAAGATATAACTTTTATGAAGAACAAAAAACGTTATTTTGCCATTTGAGTGGTCAAAATGGACAATAATTTCGGATATACAGGTAAGACATCATAACAGAACCAGTTTTGGTATTTCAATCATAAGTTGAGCTACAAGTATTGGAATTAGACATAAGAATATGTTTTGGAAAGCTGAGAAATAGAGCTACAACTTTCATGAAGAAGTCAGAAACAAATGGGAAGTATAAAGGGGTCAAAAATGAGTTCCAATCCCACGGCAGAACACATCTCACATTAAAATTCAGCAATTTCAACAAAACATACAAAGTTCCCAAAATATATTCAAAACTCTAACCATGTAAAACAACTTAAACAAGTGAAATTATGATTGCACTAACCTTATTAACAAGCTTGATTAAGCTTGGAAAGCCTTACTCCTTGGCTTTCTCTTTCCCCTTTGAGGATGGTTCTCCAACCTCTTCAAAGCATGAAAAATCAACATTACAAGCAAAACTTGACAAAAGAAATAGTTGGAGCATGATTTAATGCATCAATAACATATCTAAACCATGAATTCTACTTAACAATTCACAAAACTCAAAAACCACAACTTACTTGCTTCAATGGTAACTTCACTTCTCTTTGCTTTTAATCACCAATCTCAACTTCTACTCCTTAATTCTTAAGCATTAAGTCCTATTCTATGGTTTAATTAGGTAGTTTGGTGGTAAATTTGGAGGTAAGAAAATGAAGAAAATGAAAGAAGAAGGAAGAAAATGGAAATGGCGTGGAGAAGAGAAGAGAAGAAAGACAAAAATGTTGTGGTGTTTACTTTAAGTGCCAAAGTCAAATTTGACTTCCTAAAATCATGTAAAATGTGTGGCTAAGATCAAGTCCTAAGTAATCTCATCCAATGGCTCTAAATATTCCTCAAATAATTCTCTTCTACTTCTTATTTAACTCCACCAATTAATTAAATTAACTCCACTAAAATAATTCCTCATTTATTTCTTAATATACCACACTAGAAATATTATGCATTTAATACATATACTCTCCCAAAAATATTCATTAAATATTTTCTACCCACCTAAATCATGCAAACATGCTCCAAAAATAGTAAATAAAATATTAACTAAGCATAGTAATTTTTCCGGACTAAAATAATACCAAGTCCCGGACCGATGGTACTATTCACAGACCGGTAAATCACTATTATCGACACTAAAAGAAAATCAGTCTGTTACACTAACTCAATCTAATTGATGCATAGAATATAGAATGGATTTTAACTTATAAGGGAAACAGAAAATATATAAATGTAGCGCCTATTTAATAGGTATGGATAACCTTCTATGATGATTAATTATAATGGTTTTGTTGTGTGAGAAACTATTTTGTTATAGAGAGTGATTTATTGTTGGAGTTACGTCGGGATAGACATCAATCTAGTCTCTTGAGAGAAAAAAACTTGCTCTATGCTAATTATTGCCCTATTTTAGAAAAATTATTCAGTAATTGATATGTAGATTCTGTTAAATATCATTTGGCTGTTTTTGTTTCTTACATGCTTGATATGTAAATGCAGTTGACCAAAAATAATTGTAAGATGATTTGGATGGACGGAATTTGAATGATAAAATTTAAATATTTTACATATTTCCTATGTTGATTTTTGGTTGAAAATATATTTTCCAAGTTCGGATTTCTTTCCCCAAAATTTAAAAAAAAAAAAATTGCTATTCCTTAGATCACAGAAAATTGCTATTTCTAGTTTTGATCAAATTCATTATTTACATATTTTTGTTTGTCGGATTTACATGTTCATTATTCATTATTTAAATGTTCACAACAACAATAATATTCAATAGCAATAATATTTAGAAATAAAACATTATATTCAGCAATAATATTCAACATATTTTTCAATAGCAATAAAAACCATATTCAGCAAAACATTATAATTTCTAAAACATCACAACACAATAATATTCAAAGAAAAGCATCTAGATTCAAAGAAATTGATAAAATGAAAATACACACAAGTGTACAAGGTGAAATCACATAATGTGGTGGATAAATTATATAATACCGGATTTTTACAGAACAAACTGTAGATAAACTAAAAGTGTAACACCACCTACCTGAACGACACGGCTTCTTCGGCGACAGGGGCTTCTCCGGCAACCGACACTGCAACAGAGAGGAGAACTGTTGGAAATGGCAGAGAAAAGGGGAGAAGGGGCGCATTGCGCTCACGCCCATGGCAACCCAGGGGATTATAAAACCCTATTTTTTTGCAACCGACCTGTCGATCGTAATTCAATTACAAATCGGTTGCAATTTTTAATCCTGAGATGTCGTTTTGTAATCAAACCAATTGCGACAGATTTGCGACCAAAAAAATCGATCGCAAATCTGTCACTAATCCCTTACAAACCAAAAAATAAATTTGGCGCTAAACTGCAGTATGCAATTTAGCGATAAACTATGAAACGGTCGCACATCCGTCGCAAATATATGTCGCTAATTCATCGCAATTGAGTCGCTAAATAAAAACCAAACTTGCAGGAGTTATTAGCACTAGAATTAGCGACGGATATGCAGTCGGTGGCAAATCTATCGCGAAATTTATCGGAGATTGGTCGCAAATCTGTTGGTGAATATTAAACCTATGTTACTTCAATGTTCATCGCAAATGGTCGCAACATCATTGCAATATTGCGACTGACACGTGGTGGTCGCAAAATCGCGTTTTTTTTTTTGTAGTGAAATTATTTAATCGCATTCAAGTCATCTTTAATCCCCCTTTTTCTTTAACCTCTTAACTTTTTATATTTCTCTCTTGTCCCTCTCATTTTTGCTTTTCTTCCTCCTGACTCTTCTTTTTTATTATTCTTCCGGTGTGTTTATCCAACATATCCTCAAATATCCCTAATAAATGCAAACTCAATTGACCCATAACAATTTTGCAAAGAATATATTTATTTATCTTTATTTTGAAAAAAATATTTATCTATCTTTCGTGAAAACAATTTGACATTAATTGGTATAGCTCGTTTCTTTTTATTTGTATATAGACGAATTAGAAGTTTGGTTTATGATGAATAGGAAAATCAGACGGTTAGAAATGGAGGATATCAACGTCAGCCTGTATCTTATACGTGGGACCAATTTGATTGGTCAGCTGTCATCCCATCAAATTGACGTGTACCTCAGGTTTTCTCTCACACTAAAAATCATGGCAAGTAAGAATTTGTTATGTTATATTCAAAATCAACCACATTAGGTTTAATGCCAAAACATGATCACATGATAGCCTAATCTTCTTCTTTTTTTTTTTTTTTTTGTCAATAAAAGTGCCATATGATCCCTACTTAAAATTGTTGAAAAGAGTTTAACCAATAATGATTAGGGCTAGACAAAATCAATCAGATGGAATAAATCGAATCAAATTTATTGATTGGTTTTGTTTGATTTAATTTAATTTAATTTTAATACTATTTTGTTCATTTTTTATTTATGTAAAAAAAAATAAAAATTTCTTCACTTCAATTTTATTCTTAAAAATGCTATTGTTCAAAAATTAAGTTAAATTGAATCATATTGGATTAGTTTGATTCAATTTGATTTTATGTATAAAATATTTATTTTAATTTGATTTTCTTTAAAACAAAGTACAATTCATTAATTATGGACTGGTTCATTTGCTTAAACTTAATCGAATGAATATGCTACCCTATTAATCATTTTTTTTAATTTTGTTTTTAAATTGTTCACGGCTTGCATGTGTTCATATATTGTTTTGTTCATACACCACAAAAAAAAAAAAAAAAAAAAAAAAAAAAAAAAAGGTGAAAACAAAATTGTTTTGGAGGGTCAGGCATGTCATGATGCTCCTAAAAACCTGACATAAAGGTTCGAAATAGAAGAGAGAAGTCATGTGTTGTTTCTCTTGTTTTTCAGGGTTTGTGATATGTAAATACATATATATACCAATTAATTAAGTTCCCTTATTCTATATATTGACAAGGACACCATCAATAGCAAGATAATGTCTAAATAAAATGGAGGATCTCATTCATATCAATTAATTTCACTTGCTAAGTCAAATTTAAGTAACAGCTCAACTAAAAAAAAAACTATTATATATATGATTATATGCCTAATTCATAACTTAATCCTTAAATTAGAATAAAAAAAACTTATGGCATCTTAAACTTTAAAATCGATCTTGCAACACTCTGAAATTTGCTTTTTCTAATAACCTCACGCTTCCTCACACTAGCAAAAATAGTTTTTAATATTTTTAGCTTATATGTGTAAAAAAAATATTGATTTAATATGTGATTAATATATCTTTTTAAAACAATATTTTTTATAATTTTTAACTATTTAATAAGTGTTTAATCGACGTAATTTATAAGTTGAAGTATTTAGTGAGTCAATTAAAGTATTTAATTAGATACAATCTTGTAGGTTAAGATGTTAAATGGATTAAAATAAAAATTAGAGGTGCTACACGATTTTTCGTTAAAAGTAAATAAGTGAATTTATATATGTATTGGGGCTATGATTATATATAGCACAAGCTATTGTATATTTTTTAAACGAAATACTTACTAATCAAAATAAATACGATTTGACTGTGAATAGTAAAAACATCATGCTTTGTGAAAATGTAATTAAGGAAAAGGTAAATATGATGAAGTGCAATGCCTATAGTGTCATTAAACCCAAGGATCATGTTTTGACGTACGTGATATAGTTACAAATATGTTACACTATATATAGTGTAATATAATATAATTATCAGTTACTATTTATATTAAAATATAAAATGATATCGAAACTGAAGACCCGATAATTATATTATGACTTGGTAATTGAATATATCGCAAAGTATTTAAAGAAAAAATACAAAACTATATCTTATAGCGGCCTTATCGGAAATATAAATATGTTAGGCCTTACTTTTTAGGCAATATAATATATTTGTAGGGCTTCACTTTTTAGGTTGGGATTGTTTTTTTTTATATATAGAATCAATATTATATACATAGATTTTTTTTTAAAAAAAAAACCTGGCGAACTAGAGGGCGATCAAAATTTACGATTTAATGATTGGTAGGAAAATGAAGTTTTCGTTCGTACCATTCGATCCATAAAATTAAAATATTATACAGAAGAGAACAGAGTTGAAGTCTTTAGCAAGCGTGCATCAACTCCAAGTCAGGGTGTACACACATGCGGAAAAGACTTATTTGTACATAGTTTATTCAGGATTAATAACTATAATAATTATATTTGACAAAAAAAAAAAATCTTTTTATTGAAAAATAAAACTAAATAATACTCCGTTCGTTTTGCGGTTTCATTTACATAGTCAAATTTACTTAAAATGGATTTTGACTGAAGTACAAAGTTCATTTTGCTTTTTTTTTTTTTTTTTTTTTTTTTTTTTTTTTTGTCTTAAATGGATTAACTGTATTTAAGTTTCTATGTAGTCACAAACTCATTTATTGATGTGTTAAAGGTAAATAAGGAAAAACTAGGAAAAAAAAAATATTTTTGATGTGCAAAAACGAACTTTATCTGTATAAATGGAACGGAGTAATAGAGCATGATAATTTTTAAACAACTAATGTTCTATTTGTTTCAGTAAAATAACTTGCAAGAAAATACTTTACTGAAAAATATTTTTCATGAAAAATATTTTCCATGAAAAACATTTTCCAAATGACTTATTTTCATTGTTTGGTTATAATATTGAGTATTAATTAAAAATATTAAAGTCTTTATCTCATAAGACTATAAAAAATATTAATAATAATAAAAATTTTATAATTTAAAAATTTTATTATTAAATATGAGAAGAACACAAAAAAAAAAAATATACATTATGAAAGGTGTCGGTGGCTGGTGGTGGTGGCCAGTGGTGGTAGCCGGTGGGTGGTCGGTAGTAAATGATGACTGATAGTAGTGACTGCGATAATTAATAAATTAAAAAAATATAGATTTATAAGATTTGTCAATATCCGGAAAATATTTTACTCTCTATAAGTTATTTTACGGAAATAAACGAAGCCTAATTATGATAATATAGCTAGTCAGACCTGATTGATTTTCTTGTGTCTTATAAAAAATGCTAAAGTTGATTATTCTTATCTGTTTTTAGAGAGTCTCTTAGATAATGTAGGCAGACTCTTAGACAATGTAGGCATTTATTAGTCTATAGTGATCGGTTGCATATTGAATCGTAGGCCTAAAAAAAAAAAGGATGGAAGGATCCAAAACTAATGCATTGGAGTAAGATTTTTGTCAAGGTCTATTAATAGAGATTCAACCATATCCTCGTTCACTTCTTCTATCTCACACAACATATCAACCACATTAGAAATGCCCTTATCAACAATTTAGTAAAATGTTATTCTGGTCCTTGTCGTGTTACAAATAACGTTATTCTGGTCTATTAGGCCTTCCATATATATTTATATACAAAAAAACTAATTATGAAAATGAATACAAATATGAAATAAACAAATATAAAAGATGAATATCCATCTCAGGTAAGCAATTGTGATTCCTTATACAAATAGAGCTGGCCAGTGGCTAGTAATGAGAGAGGTAAGGTACTTGCACAGATATATAAGGGCAATTATAGTAATTATGATCTAATACGACCTCAAATAATAAAATTTACGTTGACAAAATGACATACAATAATTGTTTGTTTAGGGGAAAAACGTATGGTTAATGCCAAAGGCCAAAGATTACTGTATTTATATATTATATTAAAAGAAAAATAAAAAGAAAGATGAAGAAAAGCAAGTGCTTATGGTCCCATGGTATGTCTACTCATCACTAGTCTCATGATGTGAAGTTCATCTTCCTCTTACCCTATTCTTTTCACCTCTTTTGATTCTCTCTCATGACTTCCGCTGATTAATTCTCATTCTTTGCCTTATTGAGCAAAATCAAGCATATAGTTTTTTAGATCACTAATTGATGATCAATAATTCTATAGCTAGCTACCAAATTAAATCATGTCAGGTGATAGAGGAAAAGATTTGGCAGAAGGATCCAATGAACAAGCCGCAGCTACTCCTAGCCGTTATGAATCGCAGAAAAGAAGGGATTGGAACACTTTTGGTCAGTACTTGAAGAATCAAAGGCCTCCGGTACCCCTATCCCAGTGCAATTGCAACCATGTTCTTGACTTTCTCAGGTATTTAGATCAGTTTGGAAAGACTAAAGTTCATGTACAAGGTTGTATGTTTTATGGACAGCCTGAACCTCCTGCTCCTTGTACTTGTCCTCTTAGACAAGCTTGGGGTAGTCTTGATGCTCTTATCGGTCGGCTTCGAGCTGCCTATGAAGAGAATGGAGGATCACCTGAGACTAACCCTTTTGCTAGTGGTGCTATTCGTGTTTATCTAAGGGAAGTAAGGGACTGTCAAGCTAAGGCAAGAGGGATTCCATATAAGAAGAAGAAGAAGAAGCCTACTCCAAGCAAGGGAATTGATGAATCAACCTCCGCCATGCACTTCTCTTAGATTCTCCATTTTACTATATGGTAATAATTTCTTTCATTTCCTTAATTTTCTTTTTTTTTTTTTTTTTTTTTAAATTTGAATCTAATTTGAATCTTGTTGCTGTCCTAATAAAGAAACTCAGATTTTTTAATCAAACCTAATTAAAATTGGATTAAATTTCTAATAATATTTCATGAACTAATAACATCTACAATTTCTTTGATCTGCATTAAAGCCTTAATTAAATTCTTTTCCAGAAGTTCAAGAGGAATACATAGAATGAGGAGCATAAGCCATCAAATATATTTATATGTCCATCTGGTTAATTAGACTCTTATATGGGTTTGAACTTGTAACTATCAAATAATTTGTTTACATACAAGAACCATATTTAGAAAATGAATCATCAATTTCTTGCATCTGTAAGATCTTATTTTTGCTTATGCTAATTTTAAAACCAGAATATGTAAGAACCCTAATTTGAACAGTCACTTAATAAGATTGCTACCAAAAAGACATATCAAAAGCTATATGGTGAAAATAATGTAGTTTACTAAACATCTTTTGTCCAACAAACAGTAGAGCTAGCATGTTCTACACATAATTGATAAGAAGACTCTTTTAGACAGAAAATTAAGCAAATCATGCAAATTCGTCTCTAGCTATCTATGGAGTCCAAATTTTATATACTATTTAATTTGTAAGTTAACCTTTCCCTATTTAATAAGCTCTTTTAAGATTCTCAGGATTTTCTTCTCATAAGTGGTCAAGTGAGATATCATACACTTTTCCATGTTAATGCAAATAAGATATACAAAGTAATTATTGATTGATATTGCACATTGATAAAAAAAGTTTTAAGGTTTCTTGAAAATATTTTTTTATATATAGAGATATTGGTGTCTGAGAATGATTTCTTTTTGCCTTTTCTGATCTAGAATTTTTCTATGAATTCCATGACTGTGAATCTCCTGGATGTGGGAAAAAGCTACAAGTAATTTAATAATTGTTGTATTACTTAATCAATATTTTAAAAAAATCCCAATTTAACTGATGCCCCCACAAATTGCTTTTCTATAGTGCAGAAGGTCTTTGCGAGGGCAGTTTTGAAATTTAGCATATTGCTCTTTGTACCTTCTAAGATTTGCATGTTGTCCAATATCAGATTTGGTGGGACAGAAGGTTTATTCTATTTAATTCATACCATAGCTTCTCCTTTGCATCTTGTATTTGTTTGCATCTCAAATTTTTTTTTTTTTTTTTTTTTTAATG
The DNA here is from genome assembly GCF_041381405.1 of Jatropha curcas. Classification (NCBI taxonomy): domain Eukaryota; kingdom Viridiplantae; phylum Streptophyta; class Magnoliopsida; order Malpighiales; family Euphorbiaceae; genus Jatropha; species Jatropha curcas. The sequence continues at coordinate 10,021,367 of NC_143154.1, read as the reverse complement.
TTTTGGTGATTAGAGCTGATGAGTTTTATGCTCCTAAAAAAAATACATATAATGTCCATTTAATTACATTGAGTTTTTCTGTTCCTCTACATATATATATATATATATATATACACACACACTGTATACATAGACATATCAATATCCATCTACAGTCTTGGATGTTCTTGTCTTAATTTCTTCTAGATTCAAATAAGGCTTCCTCTTTATCTGTTCTTGTTGAATGCTTTGATGTTTCAGCATATATAGAGAGAGTGAAAGATTGAGTTATAAAGGCATTTTGGTTATAGTTTCATACAAAACTGTAGTGTGAAGTTTCTTAACCCACATCAATTCCAAATCTTGGAATTAAAGCACTAATTTTCTTCACCATGTTAACTATCATGCGTTACTGTCACTTGCAAGTTCATTTAAGGCCTAGTATGCGAAGCATCCCATATTTGTCGGCTTTGACAAGGGTTCGCAACACACACGTATTACTTAAAACATATATCTTCTGCGGATGAAAGAAACAATCTGCTGCATAGAATGTAAACATTAATTGCTAAGAGATAATCACAGTCACTCCACAGAGATGAATAGGCTGCCACAATATACTTAAAATATCATATTAGGGTTTGCTAGTTCTGCCTCTTCCAAAATTTCATGACTAAACAGTATATTCTTTTCTCTAATAAAGTTGCTACGTTATATACGTTCTCAGGCCCCTAGACAAAAGTGAAGGGAAGGTACCCCATTTGCCATCCCTTCTAGCAGACCATACTAAAGAGGCTTTCGCATTATCGGAATATGAGCTTATAAATTGTACAATCTGCTATACTTAAATTCATGTATATCCCTTGTCAGATTTATACGGATTGATATAGTTGTCGTATATAGAACCCTTTATTGTCTTTATTCCTACACTTATATGCAACTCTTTATTGTCTTTCTTTCTTTATTTCTTTGAAATTTGTACACAATACACAAATCACTTTAATCCTCAGTTTTCACGTGGTATCAGAGCCATCATAAGTACTATGGCTTCATCTTCTTCTAGCATTCCCTTCTCAACCTCTTCCTTAGCACTATATTGAAACTTGCATGAATATAAGAAACTTTGCAGGATCTTGTTGATGCATGTGTTGCTAAGGAGAATCAAGTTATCAAAGAAATACTGTTAAAAGGGAGTGAACAGTCTTTTGGAAGTTTGTGTTTTTTCTACTATGTTGAATCAAGGAAGCGGATTTAAAGAACTCTTCTAGACTGATAGGTTCTAAAGAGTCTCCTTGCTGTTTACTATTTTGTCCTTTCTTGAATTTGTAAGCATAGCACTGCGTCTATATGTATTTGCATTAAATATATGATTTTGGAAAAACCTTATATTATATGATTGTAATATGAATATTTTTCTTTTGATCACTTCAGTCATTTTCTGCAGCTGTAACATCCCCGTTTGGGCTTCTAAGTTTAGCAAGGTTTGTTACTCTTTTTGCCTTTTGTTAGCAAAAATATTTAAAGAGAATTTATCGAAAAGTTTGAATTTCAAATTTCTGATATTACCATAATAGATCTCAAGTATAGGTTATTTAAAATGAATTGAGTCACTTCTATGTTTGTGTCCTTCATTTACGTACATGTATATGAATGCTGTTGTTTGAAGGAACTGAATTTCTACATTAAAGTATGGATTAAGCTCCTTTTGTTCAGGGAAAATAACCTGTTTTTAAAAAATATTTTTTAAAGAACTTATTTTTTACTACTTTGTTGGTTACATCATTAAAAAATTAATTAAGAATATTAAAATTTTTAATGTATTAAACTATAGAAATATTTTAAATTACATAATTTTATATTTATAAAAATTTCATATATTGAAGATTTATTGTTAAATATGAGAAAAAAATACATAAAAAATAATAAATTTTGATAATCGCTAGAGACTAGTGGTGGCCTATAATTGATTATTAAATTAATAAATGTGAATTTTTGAAGTAATAAAAAGTTTATCAAAGGAGGGCTAGAATACACACATTGATTCTTCTTTTATTTTTACAATTTGAGTTTTATTTTTTTAAAAATAGGAAGTCTTTTTCCTATAAAACTACTTAGTTTTTCCTTTGATCAGGAAAATGAATTTTCCTAAATATCTCAAAATCTGAAAAATATTTTTCTAATAATTTATTTTACACAAGCAATCTAAATAATGAATATAAAAGTGAGAAAGACCGACAAGCTTTTTCATAAGTATACGAAATTGTAAACAAGTAATAAAGAGTGAGTAGAGTATCGTCCTACAAAAATTATATATCAAGTACCAAAATTGTGTTAAATTATTATTATTTAAACGACAATAAAGAGAATGTATTTGAAAATAAAAGAATTAAAGTAAAAATAATAAGAATGAGATCAAGCAACAAGTTGTTGAAAAGGAAATCAAGGGTTAAAAGTTACTAGGGATTTTGACTTCACTTAATTCTATCCAGTTTATCCTATTCGTTTTGAAATCAATTTTAATTATTCAAGAAGGAGAAATAACCCTAAATTTACTAATAAGCTCTCTCGATGTTTTATTGGCAATTTTAACCCACTTCAATTGCTTATCTCTCAATGGCACAATCAAACATAAATAAATCATTAAGTTATTGTGATTATTTAGGAATTCACAAATTAAAATCTTTAATTTTATGAAAACCTCCCACAAGTCAAACCATTTAGCTCTCGCATCAAGTTGTTATTCCCATAAAATTTATTGCCCTATTCATATCAAAAACCCTTCTCTCGACAATGATTAATGAAATAAATCAATCCAGGGGAGAAACTCTGCCTAGAAGCATTAGGATCAATAATAAAATTTACTTGAATATAGAAAATTAAATCTAATATTATAAACTGGAGTTGAATTTAAGCTACACCATATCTCTAGTAAGAAGATTTAGTCCGACATAGTAAATAAATCAAACTCAATTAAATGTATAAATAATCCCATAAAGAATAATAAACAAAAGGAGGGTTTAAGAATAAAAGCTAGCCAACAATTGGCTTGAATGGCTTTCTTGAATCTTGATCTTCAACTTAAATACTTGAAGTCTTAAAGAGAGAAAAAACTATGTAGAGAAAGTAATAGAACCACTGATACGCATAACGTAGCTAATCTCTCTCTTTATATAGACTCCTTGGGAAATCTTCAAATTTGATTAGGAAATAAAATCTCTAATGAGGAAGAAATTGTTTTGAGGTAGGAAACTGATTAGGCTTTGTATTGCTTCCAAATTATGACTCTCCAGTGGCTAGATAGGGTTTAAGCTTGATTGACACATCGAAAAAGCATCTCATGTAAGCGGCACAGGATATAACTGAAGTTTTCGGCCCAATATGAAATCTAGACTTCAGCACGGGTGTGCTAGATGGCACGAGCTAGGCGTGCTAGCCCCTGAACCTGAAGGTGGATGCGGCATAGGTCGTGCTTAGGTGAGCACGCTCTTGGTTCATCATCTTCTCATAGCACGGGCATGCTAGTCCTTGAACCTTAGTGAATTTTTACTTGAACTCTACACGAGGGTGCCAATCTTTTTGCTTAGATTCATTCTTTTCTGCATTTTTGGCTGATTTTCCATAAAAATCCTACAAAATTTCTCAAAATCAAGTGAAATATGATTTAAGGAAGTTTTATTAAAAAACATAAATAAATTAATTGAAATAAAACAAAAGAAATAAAAATTAAATGAAAAACTTAAATAAAGTTTACTAAAAATGACTATAAAAATAAAAACTTTCAAAATTCCCCAAACTCAAACCATTACTTGTCCTCAAGTAACACAGTCAAAACAAAAGCAAAAACATAACTAGAAATGAAATTATCAAAGCTAGCTTAATATGGTTGGGGATAATTACTCACAAATTCAAAAATATCAAAATTTATTAAGATGAGACTAAATCAAGTGTTTCCTCTGCCAATTATATTTTAGCAAAAACTCAATTCTTAATAGCACACATTCCTTAATATAAACAAAAGTTAACAAAATCTTTAACACCAGTCAATGTTTGAATTATGACAAACAGAAATATGAATTTTCAAAACATTATTAATCTTTAAATAAGGTGATGCAGATTCAACATTTCCATAGGTAAAATATTGATCCCCTCTCCACAATTTAAAATGCAGCACATTTAGAAAAAAATCAAAAGGTCTTTAATTAGGATTGTAATGGGGTTTGAGGGTTTAAAGATTAGTTTGACAAAGAAAAGGAATAAAAGATGACAAAAAGTACAAAGAATGTATACTATCCAGATTTAATTATACCAAAATATTGTTCTTATTTGTAAAGGGAGATTTGCTTGAAGTTCTTCATAATATTTTGATAATTTGTCCCTTGCTTCAAAAATTTCCCAAACTTGAATCTTGATTACTTGCTTTTTTTATATGGGGTGTCTCTCTTTGAATTTCTTAATTTCTTCACTTGCTATTGATTATGGAATATTCTCCCTTTTATTCTCTTGCTATGTTTTAATAAAATCCAATCCTTCAATTATACATTATTGTACTTAGGGTATGGAATCTTAAATTGGTTTTATGGCTAGGCTTTAATAAGGGTTAACAAGAAAATTTTGGTTATATGCTTTAAATTGATTGCAAAGGTCATAATTCAACTTAAGGTGGCTTAAGCTAAATATGAGTTATAAACAAGGAATGCCTAAATCATATTTTTTTTCTAATGTGAGCATTTTTTAAAAATTTTGCCTTAAGGGGAATTCTAAATTGTTCTAGGAATGCCAAGGTTAAATAAATTTGGATCAAATATACATATCTATCACAAAAATTTACAAAGATTGGTGTTTATGATCTTAAAAACAAATGCTTAAACCAAAGAATCATATTAAGTTAAGAATTAAAGTTTAAGTTAAAACATAACTAGACTAGAAAAAAATTCAAAATATCACAAGTTTCATAGATAACGATACTTTCTGATTTTGCTTATAATTATTTCAGCCATATTAAGCTAAAAATAAACAAAAATTTTGACTAAAATTTCCCTTCCCCAAACTCAATCTAACACATTGTCCTCGATGTGTCTAAAATCAATTCTCCAAACTTATCATAACATCAATAGGGTGGCAGAATAATATGAGAGTTGAGAAATTATTACCACCATTATATTGAAAAATACAATGCGAACCAAGGAAAAGATACGATAAGAGCTGAGCGCTGGAAATTATCAAAGCTACGAAAAAGAAAATTAAAAGCAAAGCACGTAATATCCAAAATACTTAATGTGAACAAGAACAAGGTTCGAAAATAAACTAATAAACAAAAGAAACTCAAACAAACACAAGAAAAACAAGAAAACTGAAAACAACAAAAAATATCACTCCGCATGTGGTGGAGGTGGATGTGGCTGCAGCAACTAAATTACTGTCTGGAGCTGATTATTCATTCCCTGATATTGATCTTGCATGGTGTCCATGTAAGACTCAAGACTCCCATGCATAAGCTCTATGGATTGAAAATGGTCAGAAATCATGGTTTCCATCCACTGAAAGCGAGCATCAAACATGTCCATCTAGAAATCATGCGTGTGAGAACCTCTTCATTGGACATCTCTGAAGCCGACTGGAATGATGAACCAGCTCCAGCTGTACCTGCACCAGAAAAAGTAGCCAAACTAGGAGAGGTATGTGGAAAATCCTCCTCCATGTTAATATCATCTCCCTCCTCATTATCACTCTCATCATCCTCCCCAGCTGTACGTCTCACCAGATGAAATGCATCTATATCAATTAGTGTGCTTTTTCCTCCTTCCAAAATATCATAAATAGGACGAATAGGATCCAATGCTTTGATATAAGACCCAATCCGTGCAACAAAACAACCCATCATGATAGCACCCTTATCTGCCCTAGCAATTTTACTCTAAGCTGACAGAGCCAATACCCCACATTCAAATGTACCCCCTGATCAATAGCCCAAATAAAGTGTAATTCATTCAAACTCAACACAACATCACTTTTGCGCCGCCCAAAGATTGTGCTAGCTAGGAATTTATGAATATACCTGTATGCTAGGTTTCTCAACTTAGAAGCTTTAGAGTACCTAGGATTATAAACACTTAGTCCGGTTAAACTAATCCATTTACTGCCGGCTCTAAAATCCTTAAGGATAGTCTTTTGGCCAGCCTCTGTAGGGAACCCAAAGTTATAGCTAACCTCATCCACTTACAATGTATATATCTTTCCAAAAAGTTTAAATTTAATTTTATTTGGTTAATTTTCATGCAACAAAAAGATATCACTCGAATAAGGGCTCAAAAATTCTAATGTAAGTGGTGCATAAACAAAATCCTTCATGGTAATGAATCTCTACCACCTAAGTCTTTTCAATAGTTCTAAAACTGCATCTCTAAGGCCTACATATGCTACAGCATTTTCATCAATGAAGCGATTTAGAAGAATAGGCCTTAATGAGAGTTCTTCGAACCTTTCTTTTTGCTCCGGCGTGGTAAGAGGAAACGGTGGCAGAGAAGGAGCAGCAAAAGGTGGTGGAATAGTTCCCGTGGTAAGAGAAATAGTTGTTGGTGGAGGAGGCGGAGTCGGATTGGGAGCCATAGAGTGCACTCATACCGCTAAATAAGCAGTAGATCTACTTCTCTTATATCTTGGAGGCATGATGAAAAAGTAAAAATCAAAGAAAGAGAAAAAGGTGAAGAGGTTTTGCTAAGATTTTGGAGAAAAAGGTAGAGAAAAAGAAAGAAGATTGAGAGAGTGGTGGGGGCGTGCTTTTTGAAAGAAGTGGGAGAGGGTTTGTGAGCTTTAAATAGAGGAGAGGTTTTAGGGTTTTCATGGTAGCCGAAGAGTCTAGACACGCTGTTTTAAAAAGTGGGGTCTGATCCTAGCACGGGCGTCCTGGATGGCACGGATAGGGCGTGCTAGACCATGAGTCTTGGGAGCAGTGGTAGCACAGGCCATGCTTTGGTGAACACGCTTTTGGTTCGTCATCTCTTTATAGCACGGGTGTGCTATCTGGCACAACAAGGGCGTGCTAGTCCTTGATCCTGCAGGGCAAAAGAGTTGCACTTACCTAACACAGAGTGCTAGACCCTGACTCTGGTTGAACTTTTCACCCACAGACAACATGGGGTTGTTATGTAGAACGCTCAGGGCATGCTAGGGCCTGATTTCGCTTAGCATCTAAGCTCCTTTGAACTCCCAATTGACTTGAAAAAGATTGTAATAACAATAAAAGAACAGAAATGATTAAAAGATGGGGAGAATGATAAAGAAAAATAACAAGATAAATGAAAATGAAAATTCAAGAGTTTAAAGAAAAAGAACATGGGTCGTCTCCCATAAGCACTTTTGTTTAACGTCATTAAGCTCAAATCACTGGACCCCTTTGATATGGATCAGCCATCACTCATCCATGGAGCTCAAGGGAGCAAGGAGCATAATAAGGGAAATCCATTGATACTTCCTAGTGGACCAATTATAAGAAGTCGTGCAAAAACTGGATCTACAACATATAGCACGCCCAGACCGTGCTAGATTAGCACGCCCGTGCTAGGTACCACGCCCAGATCGTGCTAGATTAGCACACCCGTGCTAGGTACCACACCCAGGCCGTGCTAGAGCCTGACTCAATGAGGAAAAACAACAACATGAAACACACCTTTGTTGTGTAACACACTCAGACCATGCTAGAGTCTGACTTGGGAAGGGAAAACAATAATAAGAAGCACGTCCGTGCTAGTTGGCATGCCCAGGCTGTGCTAGAGTCTGTCTCTAGCGAAAATTAGTTAGTCCAATTGTGTTAATTTTGAGTTGTAATAATGTTGATGGGTTGGGCCACCAATAATTCGGCCACCCTTGTTTTTTTTATCCTTAATTTGTTAGTTTAGTTATTCTTATCCGTAGGTTGTTTAGATTAGTCAATCCTTATCCTTAATTTGTTTGGATTAGTTATTCTAAATCCTTTAAGCATCAGGTCTTTTAGATTTAGTATAAATAGCTTTGTTATGTTGTTAAACAAATCATTCTATGAATTAGTAAATCTTCAGATTTGTTCATGCTTTTGGCGTGTTCTTTGATTAGAGTGATTGTGAGATTACTTTCCTCTAATTGCATCAATAATCAAGGTAAACTTATCAATTTACTTGTGGTGTTTATCTTATTCTTTTACATTGTTATTGGTGTTCTTGCTTCCTTAAGCTTTGGGTGCCATAGAGGGGGAGTTTAGTTTGATCTTTGAACTATTCCAATCTTCTCATAGAGTTCTTGGGATTCATTGCCATAGGGTTTTGCGTTAGTTTGGTATCAGAGCTAAAGATTAAGGTAAATTCTTATTTATCTTAGTTTTAGGGTTTTTGATTTTTCTTGTTTTCTTGACTTTTATGTGTTTATCTTATTGTTTTGATTAGTTTTAATTCTAAATTTTGCATTATTGTGTTTTCTTGATTAGTTGTTGTTTCTTCAAAAAAAAAAAAAAAAAAATTTTGGAATTGTGGCTTTAGATCTTTCTAATCAAATCTGTTAAAAAAAAACAAAGAAAAATTCGGCCACCATTGAAGTTGTCTTTTTGTTGTGTGGTTTTGATCCTAATCCATAGAGATTTTGACCTTATCTTGTGGAATTTAAACTTATCCACTTTGCTACTTGTTAGAGCTTATCCTTATCTAGATTTAGATATACTTTGTGGTGTTTTCCTACCGCCCCCGAGCGACCCGAAAAACGTCTCTTGTTGTTTTTGATGGAATGTGATTTTATTATGAAAAGTGGTGACAAAACATTTTATTGGATACGATGCCGATAAATCGGTCTTATAAAACATTTTGAATCGCCACCCATTATTTCTACAATGGGACCATTTCCAATTTTATTTTATAAAAATGACTCCATTTAAACCCAATTCTATTTAAGGCCAAATTATTAAAAAGACTGGTCAGGCGCAACAATGTGATTCTAGGTAAGGGAATTGGGTACGCCGACCCGTTGGAAGCCGACGCTGGAAAAATCCGGCTTCTTTTAACCTATGATTTCTAATTTGTTTTAGTTAGAAAAGCCAAATTATTTATTTATTTAAACCCAACCCGAATGAATCGAACCGAGTTCTTATGTGGAAATCAATTAATCGTCCCAATCAAATCCAATCATTGCATCCATAATCAATTAAATCATCCAAACCAAAGCAGTTAAATCAACTAAATAAAAGACCCGCTTTTGCCTTATGGTTAAAGGCGGGACACAAATCGAACCTAAAAATACATTCTACCCAATTCAAAATTTAAACCCAAAAACCCACAAACCAAAATCATGCATAATTACATTTTAATACTCTAAACCTAATTAAATTGCAATATGTTCATAATTGGTCATTTTCGGATTTATTGGACAAATTAAATTTTATTTTGTACAAAATTTATTATTTTTTGAAAGGACAAAAATCGTTTCTGGAACCCTAGAACAGCCGCATCACGCAGTTGTTCTTTGAAGAACAGTTGCGTCACGCAGCTGCTAGTTCCATGACCTAACTGTTCATAATCTGGAAAACAGAATACTGGGCATGAAAAATACAAATTTTTGACATGAACAGTTCCGTCACGCATCTGCCAGATCCGTTACGGATCTAGTAGTTGCGTGACGCAACTAATCTGGGTAAAGAAACGATATTTTGGACATGAACAGCTCCGTCACGCATCTGCCAGATCCGTTACGGATCTAGTAGTTGCGTGACGCAACTAATCTGGGTAAAGAAACGATATTTTGGACATGAACAGCTCCGTCACGCATCTGCCAGATCCGTTACGGATCTACTGGCTGTGTGACGCAGATGCTCTGGTCCGAGTCCTGTTCTAAAATTATTTGTTTAGGGTGTTTTTTATTTAAATATGCTTTTAAGAGAATCGAAAGTGACCACGAATGAACAAAATACAATTTAACTAAGATTAAATTAATAAAATAATAATAGTAAATAAATAAATAAATAAATAAATAACACAAAAGGTGTAAAGAAATTACCTAATCCTCAGATTAAGGATTGTGAATGGCTTAAATGCCTTAACGAACAATGGTTAAGGCGATCCAGAAGCTTCGTTACCAAGGATTCAAGTTTTTTCTTTTGTCTTTTGATTTTTTCTCTCTTTTTTTATGATTTAATTCACCTAAACTTGATATCTAATGGCAATTTTCCTTCAAAATGAACTCAAAAGAGCTTCTGGAGGAAAATATGGCCGAATAATATTTTTAGGGTTTTTTTTTAAAATCGTCCAAAAGTCTCTTAAACGTGAGAAAAAGATCTATTTATAAAAGTAGGGCAACAGAGCATAGCAGCGTCATGCAGTTAACAGCTGCGTGACGGATCTAGTAAGTCGCGTGACGCAGCTCACTTGCTGTACCACAACTACGTGTCGTTTAGCATGAAAAACGGCATGTCGTCATTCTTGACGACGACATGCAAATCTGAGTTGCGTAAGAGCTGCGTGATGCAGCCATAGTGCCGTCACGCACCTTCATAGCTGTGTGACGCAGCTCTGACCCAGTCAGACACTTAAAATCAGTTTAATTTAAATCCTTGGATTAAAAGACTTCTAGATAATCATTAACCCATTCATTTTGCATCCTTATTTCCTCATCGGATCAGGTGGGGGCCTAAAGACACGCGTCAACAGTTTGCCCCCCCACTTTATCATTAATCGTATAAACAATTAATGTTAATACAATTAATGTTAAAGTGGCCCATTGATGCGCCTTCAATCTTGGGTTGAATCTGGTCACGTCCAAAGCTCAGTTTAATCGGCTTTGGAGGGTTTGATGGTGTCCAAAGCTCAGTGTAATCGGCTTTGTTGTTCACCTCCTCAGCTTAGTGTAATCGGCTTTAGAGGGTTTGATGATGTTCAACGCTTGGTGTAATCGGCTTTGTTGTTCACCTCCTCAGCTCAGTGTAATCGGCTTTAGAGGGTTTGATGATGTCCAAAGCTCAGTGTAATCGGCTTTGTTGTTCACCTCCTCAGCTCAGTGTAATCGGCTTTAGAGGGTTTAATGATGTCCAAAGCTCGGTGTAATCGACTTTGTTGTTCACCTCCTCAGCTCCGTGTAATCGGCTTTAGAGGGTTTGATGATGTCCAAAGCTCGGTGTAATCGGCTTTGTGGTTCACCTCCTCAGCTTAGCTTAATCGGCTTTAGAGGGTTTGATGGAGTCCAAAGCTCAGTGTAATCGGCTTTGTGGTTCACCTCCTCAGCTCGGTTTAATCGGCTTTAGAGGGTTTGATGGAGTCCAAAGCTCAGTGTAATCAGCTTTGTGGTTCACCTGCTCAGCCCGGTTTAATCGGCTTTAAAGGATTTGAATTGACCTGAAGGCTCCAGTCGGACTACATCAGCATTCTAAGCATCAGCGGTCATCTGGCTACGTCCAAGGTTCTGTTGAGATCATCTGGTCATGAACAAAACTCAGTCTAATCGGCTTTGTTGGCTCCAGTCGGATCTGTGATCATTTTCAAAGCTCAGTCTGTGTACAAACAGATCTCGCTTTGAAGTCACCTCCGAAGCTCAGTCTATTTGGCTCGAAGGATTTTGATTTGATCATTTGGTCACGTCCAAAACTTAGTCTGATCGGTTTTGTTGGCTCTAGTTGGATCGGTAACGATCTCTAAAACTCGGTCTGATTGGTTTTGAAGATACCTTCTAAGCTCGGTCTGATTGGCTCGAAGGATTTTGATTTGATTGCCCTGATCAACTTCGTAATCCACCATCATTAATCAGGAAAAGGATTGACTCGATCCGCTTCGTAATGCATCATCACGAATCGAGAAAAAGAACTAAACAGCAAAGCTCAGTCTGATCGGCTTTGGAGGGTTTGGTATTGAGATTGTCCTGATCAACTTCATAATCCACCATCATTAATCAGGAAAAGGATTGACTCGATCAACTTCGTAATGTATCATCACTAATCCAGAAAAGGATCCAAACAGCTTCGTAATACACCATCACTGCTTGGTGGGACCAAACGGCTTCGAGTAACCATCACCGGTTGACCTGAAAATATTTTCAAGAGGAAAGAGCGATTTCTGTGTACAAACAGATCTCACCTTTGTTAGATGTTGGAGCATCATACGCCCCTATGCATTAATAACCATAGACTTTGAAATTTCAAATTTTGCATTAGGGCAAAAGATTTTATTTTTGCCCCCAGCTTGGAATTCCATCCTGGAGCCAAAAATATTATCTTTTAAGCAAACCTTGAAATTTTTATTTTTTATCTATTGCAAAAATTTTTAAGATTTTAGCAAAAATTTTGTTAAATTTTTCTAGCCCTAAATTTTCTGGTATACCCTTCCTGATGCAGTGTTTGGAAGAAAAACTTACCTGAGGGTATTTGATAATTTTGATGTTTTTGCCCGCTGTGTGGCGAGTAGATGGAATTATTGAAGTATACGAGCCGCACACCGACTCCAAATTGCCTAGAGAAGCTGACATGGGCTTGGTTGGGCTCTTGATGGGCTTGGGCCCATTGGCCCTTTTTCCTTATAAATAAGCTTTCACTTTTCATTTTCTTTTCATTTTCACTTTCAAACTTCAACTTAAACAAAGAGAATCTCTCTGAATCCCAGCGACTATGGCCCATATTCCTGAGATTCCTGCTTCTGCCTACACTCCCGAGACGGAGACTCTGGGCGTGATCCTGGATATCCCTGTCTTCGAGGGTGATCGGATTCCTGTGAGCCGCAACACCCTTACCTCTGGTACGCGGCCTCTTCAATTCCTTCCGGCACCGGGCTCTGATTTTCCAGTCCGTTACAATACCGATGCGATGCGCGGTTTCCGGATTGAGATAAAAATCTTATGTTTTCTTCTCTTTTTTTTTTTTTTTAATCTGATCTTAGAAATGGCGTTTATTGATCTTGATCGTGCTTGCAATTGTTCCATTTGATTTTACCATGATGAATTGTGTTTGAATTTCTTGCTTTCCGCTTGATTTTGGGTGATCTTTTGGAGGAACAATCGTGTTCTGCGTACTGTCTGTACACCTACAGTTGCGTCACGCAGGATAGAGCTGCGTCACGCGACTGTTCTTTGTTGAACAGTTGCGTGACGCAGCTGTTCTTTGTTGAGTAGTTGTGTAACGCATCTGTTTGAAGCTGCATGGCCCATGCGGGTCTGAACCTTGATTTTGACCATTTTGTGCATCATGAGACCTTATTTGTTGTCTTGGAACAGCATGCCATGTTGAATCTAGTTGATTTTGGCCATGTAAACTGATAGAAAAACACAAGAATGGAAAAATGGGTGTTAGGTTTCCCGCTGCCTTTCGACGGATGTGTTACGTTGCTGTGCTTTGGAATAACAGCTGCGTGACGCAACTGCTAGTTGCGTGACGCAGCTGCTCTGGCTAGCTGCGTGACACATCTACAGTTGCGTGACGTAGCTGTGCCTGACCAGAGGGCTTTATTTTCCTGCAACAAAACAAACAGCTGTTAGCTTAACTCTTTATTTGGATAAATTTCTTACACAGGTCGATCTGAGCAAGGCCCGGGCTGGCGGGTCCTCCACTGATGCCTCTGCTTTTTGGGATTTATTAGACCCTCCCATGCAGTCGAGAGTGATTGCCGCTGGATTTGGCGACTACGCATCGGGCCTCCGTAGGACTCAGCCCCAGTTCCCACCTGCTATGTGTTACGCCCTGATGGAGCGGTGGAACGACTGTACACACTCCTTCATTTTCGACTTCGGAGAGCTTACGTTGACTCCTGCTGACTATACTGCGATTACCGGGCTTGGGTTTGACGGCGATGCAGTTCCTTTAGATGCTCGGTATCAGACGATCGCTTTGGGAGCCGAGCTCGTAGCCATCTTACTTGGTGTTCCCTCTTATCTTTACTGCCCATTTGGCTGACTTCTCTGTTCTGCAACTCTTCCTGACTCCATGGGAGGGGGATGCTTGGACATCCTATGCTCCCCGTGTCCGCGCGGAGGCCCTGACCCCGTCCAGAGTCTTACTTCAGGGCTACTGGCTGGACCGGTACTATCTAGGAGAGAGGTTCCTCGAGACCCATACCATTACAGCTCAGAGGCGAGTGCCTGTAGCTCCCCCTCGCCACATGTGTACATTGGACGGGATGACGCCAGAAGACATATTGTTGGAGTATGGTGGCTTCCCAGCCAATGACTATTTGGAGCCTGGCAACTATGCCTCTTATCTCACCACCCGACTGAGGACTAGACTTCCAGATGTTCGGGAGTATTCTCAGGTAACTCTTTCGTCCTCATCATTGATTCTCCGACACTTTACTGAGTGATTAACTGGGTCTCTCTGACTTGTTGCAGGATAAGAAGAGGCATCGGACTCCTGCCTTCTATAGGATGCAGGAGGAGGCTGACGTTCCTGCCGGGCCTACGGGTGTTGTGCTAGGTGATGTCCCCTTCCCTCCGGGTATGGAGGTTGCCTTGGATCCTGCTTTGGGGCTCGGACCGACCCTTGCTATTCCAGCTGATATCAGGCAGGTGCCGCCACAACTACAGCTGGATCCTGAGCATGCAACACATGTAAGTATAAAAATAAATTTACTAAGTTAGAAATACTTACCTGGAGGATTCTTCACTGAATGCCTTGTTTTTGCCTGTAGGTGCCTGCTCAGAGGTATCAGGAGCTGTACCAGAGATTTTACTTCGCCCGAGCCTACATCGCCAGATTGTACCCTGAGCATCATGAGACGGTACGGTCCTTTTACTTTTTGCTTTCTGCTTTCTTGCTTTGTGTACTCCTCTTAACCTTCTTCCCCCCCATTTTTTTTATTATTGCACAGGAGTTAGAGATCGACAGGCTTCGGAGACATCAGACCCCCCCGGGCGCTGCCATTTCTCATCTCCAGATGGAGAATGACAGGCTCCATACCAGGCTACAGGTTGAGGGGATTCCCTTAGACTCCTCAGATGAAGAGGAGGAGGATGATGATGATTCTTCGTCTGATGATGCTCCACCACTTCCACCATCTTCTGTCAAGCAGGCGGTAGCTGGTCCCAGTCGGATGCGACGTTAGCTGGTCTCCTCCATTTTTGCTTGCATTTTTTTAATGATATTTTATAGCTCCTTGGAGCACACTACAGTATTATTTACATTTCTTTTTATTTGTATGCATTTATTGTATACATTTACACGCATTTTTTCAATACTTCGATTTATTCCTGCACAAAGAAAACAAAACCACAGAAACAATAAAAAAAAGAGGCATTCCACCCACTTGCGAGAGTGGTCCACCTTGTTAGTGCGGGCATAAATGCCCATCTACCTTATTCCAAAACGAACAAAAGGCAATAAAATGAGAGCTAAACAAAACCACAGAAAGAAAAAGGATATATCCCACTCACTCGCAAGGGTGGTCCACCTTGTTAATGTGGGCATAAATGCCCATCTACCGCATTCCAAAATGGACAAAAGGCAATAAAATGAGAGCTAAACAAAACCACAGAAAGAAAAAGGATACATCCCACTCACTCGCAAGGGTGGTCCACCTTGTTAATGTGGGCATAAATGCCCATCTACCGCATTCCAAAACGGATAAAAGGCAATAAAATGAGAGCTAAACAAAACCACAGAAAGAGAAAGGATACATCCCACTCACTCGTAAGGGTGGTCCACCTTATTAATGTGGGCATAAATGCCCATCTACCGCATTCCAAAACGGACAAAAGGCAATCCCATTCACTTGCGAGAGTGGTCCACCCGCTTTATTCGGATGCCAGTTGCCCATCTGTATGGTGAATCCGAACCCTATCACCACCGAAAGTAAATGCCAGCTAGCTGGTAATAGCATCCCACTCATTGAAGCCTTTCCACTCCTATAAATAGCAGTCCCCTTCTTCGTTCTCTCCTCACTCCACCGTATTCAAAACAACCCTTTTTTTTTCAATACCCCTTTTCTTCCATGGCTTTCAGAAACCAAGTCTCATCTTTTGTTCAATCCCTTCCTGATGACCTGTGGGGGATCCACCCCATGAATCAACTAGCCTGGCTGAAATATTTCAAAGACTTGACGCCTGACCATGGTTTCTTGTCCTGGCTCGTAGGGCACTTCAATCCCAATACTATGGTTTTTCGATTTGAAGATTCTGAAGTGACGCCGACCTATGAGGAAATGTGCGCCATAATGGGTCACCACCCTTAACAAAATGAAACTCCAGCTTTGCCCCCAGGCCCAAGATATGATCTGACTGAGGTTGCTGCACTATGTCCAGTTTACCTTCCTGATGGAATAGATCCGGGTCAAGGCCTTCTCTTAGAGCCTTTCCTGAATAGGGTTCTGTCCATGGATGCGAACCCCTCTTGGGTTCGGGCTTGTTGTTTCATGTTGCTGAATATGTATGCCATGAAAAATCGCCAACCTGGAATTGGAGACTTCTGACTATTGACCGTTGTCTGAGACATGCAGGTGTATCATCGCACCGTCTTCATGATGATTATGGGAGAGATCATGTGTTGGGTTAGGGATATTGCCCTTCAGGTTACCAACTTCAACATTCACCATCGGGGCTGCCCGATGTTGCTGCAAGCCTGGGCTTTAGACAATCTGAGCTTGATTGCTCCGGTCCCAACTCGTTCAATCTTGTCTTATGGTCCTGCCAATTTTCACACTCGTTCTCGAGGACACTTTGATTTTGGCGACAACCCCGTGATTCGGTGGACTTGCCCTTGGTGGAGGATTGGACTGGTCACTACCGGGAGCATGAACCTCAACTGTGTGTTATATGCCAGTCTTGATCGTTCCATGGCCTATTTTCCAGACAGAATCAGCCGCCAGTATGGTGTTGTTCAGCGCGTTCCCAGAGTCCATAACTTCGAAAGCGGTCCTGTGAATACTCAAAATTTGAGGCTCAAAAAGCCTGTTTTCCCAGACTGCAAACAGTCCGGCCGGACCGGAGGCCGTTCAGAAAGTTCACCGAAAGTATGCCAATATGGCACTTGAAACGTCCGGAAAATTACGAGGATCGCAGAACTGGTCCCAGAATATTTTTTGGAGGTACAGAACTCCCGAAAAAGCCTTTGGAACAAAAGACTAGCAAGTCCGCCGGCCACGGCGGTGGCGCTGGCGGCGGCTGCCGCCCTCCAGCCCGGATTTTCCCTATAAATACAGCCCCGGGCACTCAATTTTACTCACTCAGTCTGTGTTGACGGACGCTCCTTCTCCCCTACGCTTCTTGCGATTCTTTTACTGCTTTTCTAAATTTAGTATAGGCTTTTATTTTGTTATTGTGATACTTGGTCACTTAAAATCGAATTAATTTTAATTAATATTCCCCTAACGAGGAGCTTAATCCGGAGTTTTCAAGCTGAAGCTAAGAAGCGGTCGCCGATTAACTCAGGTAATAACTAAACCCTGTCTATTTAATTTCAGTATTTCATGCATATTTCTCTTCTACTCCTAATTCTACAACTGCATTCACACCACCATAATCATTTTGGCAGCAAACTGCCTTAAGTAAATAAGTTTAGGCTAAAATGCCCGGTTAATCAATAATCGTGGTATTCATGCCAAACTCCGACAATATTGGCTAAAGCCTAGTTAATTAATAGCTATGGTATAATCGCCTTTATTTCGAACAGTCCGGCTTAAGTCCAATTAATCAATAATTGTGGCTAAATGGCCTTAATTAAACACGTTTTTGGCAATAAATTGCCTATATTGCAATTCAATTGATCACTTTTGGCAAACAAATTGCCTATAAGTAGATTAATCATTTTTAACGACAAATCGCTTAAATCGAATTTTTAGCAAAATGCCTTGAATTAATCAATCTTTTGGCTAAAAGCCTTAAATCACTCATTTTGGCGACAATCGCCCAATCAACACTTTTGGCAAGCAAATTGCCTAAATCAACTCATTTTGGCTAAAAGCCTTCAAATAATCAATTTTGGCGACAATCGCCTAAATCACATCAATTTTTGGCGACAATCGCCTAAATCACATCAACTTTTGGCAACAAATTCCCTAAATCAATCTTTTTGGCTAAAAGCCTTAAATCAACACTTTTGGCAACAAACGCCTAATCAAATCAATCAACTCTTTGGCAAAATGCCTAAACAAAATGCACAAAGCATACACACACTCATGCATTAAGCATACCCATTCAAAGCCCTTTTAAAAAGGCCTATCGAACTACGTTGACTTTGATCTTCCATTCAAACGGAAGTACGTAGGCACGTTCGGGATTTAACCCCGAGCGGCAAGTCGAAATCACTTAAACATTTGATTGGTCCAATTACATCATTTACCTTGCAAAGCATTCATTCATCGGTTAGATCATCAACATGACATGGTCTCGGGATCCACCTCGGGTTCGTAAACCATGCCTTAAACATTGGGATAATTAATCTAGTAATTAGGTTAATTAAAATTAGAGTCAACTTAGGGTTTTTCCTAGTTTACCCTAAAATAATTAAACAAGGTGGCGACTCACACATTCACGTGCATTTCTGCCCTTAGTCATATACATTTATATGCCTATGTTTTCGAGGGAGGGGTTCACAGGTCCCATGATGCAGAGTCTGTTGACCAACCTAGCTGATCATTGGCGGAATCGAAATACCTGGTACATGGGTCAGGGGGTGATGCATGACACCGTGACACCCGAGTATGCTGATTGGTTTTATTTCCAGTGATGAAACTGGGTCCTGTAGAAGTCAGTGTTTGGCGATGCAATCGCTGTGATAACTGCTGTTGCTGCTTTTCGCTTTATTTAACTTCCTGTATTTCGGAGGGCCATGTGCTCCCAATCGTTGTATCCTCTCTCTTTTTCTTCTTTTCAATGAATAATCCCAGCATTTCCTCTTTGTCGATTCCTGTTTGCTGCACTTAAAGACACCAAAAGATAACAACAAATACTTTCTTTTGAAATTATTTGCTGGATTTAGCATTTGGGCCTCCTACTGTGAATACCCAAATTTTGAGGCTCAAAGAGCCAGTTTTCCCGGACTGCAAACAGTCCACACGGGTCGGAGGCCGAACAGTCCGTTTTTTTGCCTATAAATTGGCCCCGATGTCTTCATTTCAACTCACTCAGTCTGTGTTGACGGACGCTCCTTCTCCCCTACGCTCCTTGCGATTCTTTACTGCTTTTTTGCATTTTTAATTTAGCTTTATTGCTTTCTTGCTTTGTTAATTGGTCATTAAAGTTGAATTAATTAATATTCCCTTAACGAGGAGCTTAACCTGGAGTTAAGAAGTGGCCGTTGATTAAATCAGGTACATAAGCTAAACTCCGCCTATTTAATTTTAGCACTTCATGCATGCTTCTTTTCTACTCGTAATTCTACAACTGCATAAATGCATTCATGTCATCATTAGGCAAATAAACTGCCTCAATTAAAAGATTTTAGGCTAAATGCCCGATTAATTAATAATCGTGGTATTAAAGCCTAAATCCGACAATATTGGCTAAAGCCTAGTTAATCAATAACTATGGTAGGATCGCCTTTATTTCGAAGAAGTTCGGCTTAAGTCCAATTAATCAATAATTGTGGCTAAAAGGCCTTAATTAATCACGTTTTCATGGCAATAAATTGCCTACATTGCAAATCAATTAATCACTTTTGGCAAACAGATTGCCTATAAGAGGATTAATCTTTCTTAGCGACAAATCGCTTAAATCGAAATCTTGGCTAAAAGCCTTCAAACAATTGCTTTTGGCAAATAAATTGCCTTAAATCAATCAATTTTGGCGACAATCGCCCAATCATCAATTTTTGGCAATAAATTGCCTAAATCAACACTTTTGGCTAAAAGCCTTCAAATCAACACATATTGGCTAAAAGCCTTTAAATAACCAATCTTTTGGCAAACAAATTGCCTAAATCACAAAACTCTTTGGCTAAAAGCCTTAATCCATTTTTGGCAAATAAATTGCCCAATCAATTCATCAATTTTGGCAACAATAAGCCCAATCAAACACTTCCCTTTGGCAACAAATGCCTCAACAAATCAATCAACCTTTTTGGCAAAATGCCTAAACAAAGTGCACGAAGCATACACACACTCATGCATTAAGCATACCCATTCAAAGCCCTTTTAAAAAGGCCTATCGAACTACGTTGACTTTGATCTTCCATTCAAACAGAAGTACGTAGGCACGTTCGGGATTTAACCCCGAGCGGCAAGTCGAAATCATTCAAACATTTCTTTGGTCCAATTACATCATCACCTTGCAAAGCATTCATTCATAGGTTAGTTCATCAACATGACATAATCTCGGGATCCACCTCGGGTTCGTAGACCATGCCTTAAGCATTGGGTTAATTAATCTAGTAATTAGGTTAATTAAAATTGGAGTCACTTAGGGTTTTTTCCTAGTTTACCCTAAAATAATTAAACAAGGTGGCGACTCATACATTCACGTGCATTTCTGCCCTTAGTCACATGCATTCATATGCTTTAATATTTGGGGTAGGGGTTCACACCTACCCTTGGATTTAAAAAATGAAAGCACAATAAAACGGGCCATTTAACTGAGGATCGAGACTTACATTTTTTTTTTTGAAAAAGATGGGGTGACCATGTTATCACCTGCAATATTCAGAAAGAGATAGAATATGCAACTCCTTTATGTATGCATGAACCTATCTAAGCGTTAGGGATTTTATCCATGGGCCCCTTTTTATTGATCCTTCCAAGGAAACCACCGAGAAAATAGCGTTTGACCTCCTGATCGCCGTCTAAAAGAATTCAACACTCAAGCAGGATCAACAACCAAAACATCTTCAAAACTAATGAGCAAATTTTGACCAAATAAGCAGAGAGGAAGGTCTTGTAATCAACAATCATACCCCCGAAAACAAAAGAGAAGAAAAATCTGAAAAACAATCTCTTTGTTGATCTTACTTCTTTTACCATCATACAAAAGTAAAGAGAAACTACTTTAATACAAGAGTCGTTTATTCTAACTACTCATTTGCCTATTCTCCTTCTAGTCAGGTTGATGGCATTGAGTAACCAGTCGCAAGTATGTCACAAATGCATGGCATAGATTTTGCATTTAAACTAAACACCCTGCGTTAATCTCAAAGATTTTTTCTTTTATTTTTTTAAACTCTAACTTTTGTCTAGGCCGCCCTTTACAGGTTTTCAACTTAGCGAGCTCATTTCTTACCTAGGTCGCCCTTTTCGGGTTTTTGACCTTGATCGAAATCATCATCTCAGACATAGAACCTTTTCATTTGGTCTTGATTAATGATCCGATTAAAAGGCTTTCCTTCCGTAGTGACCAATTCAGCGGCACCCTTGGCCAATAGCTTTTGAATTCTGAACGGTCCATGCCAGTTGGGCCTGAATTTCCCTCTAGGATGACATTTGCTCGAAAGTGAAAACCGTTGTCTGTAACTATGTGATGAGAAGCACCATAGCGACAGAAAATGTTCCTAGCCACTATTTGGCAGTCGATGAATAAAACAGGCTTTTTGAAAAACTCACTTTCGGCTTTTTCTCTTTATTATTTTTCTTTTTTTTTTCAACTATCATATTTATTTATTTTTTATTTCATCATCATTTTTTTTCTTTTGTCCGTAATGGAATAACATCCCATTCTTATAGCACTGTCGATCAGAACATCCATATGTGGAAGAGGCAAGTCATCTTTGGACAAGGCTTTGTTTAAGTCTCTGTAGTTGACACAGACTCTTAGTCTCCCATCCTTCTTGAGCACAAGGACTATGTTTGCTAACCATTCAGGGTAATGCTCTACCTCCAAGGAACCTGCATCTAGCCACTTCTGAACCTCAGCCTTCATCTTGTCTTGCCACTCTAGTCTGACCCGTTGATTTATTGACCACCGGTATATCAGCATAACTCCAGGCGAAAACTTCTGAATTCCACTTAAGACATTCTTGGAGATCCTTTCTAAGTTCAAGCTTAAAGTCTGATCCGATTTCGATTATTTTGGGATTTTTGGTGGTGCTTAGATTAAATGCAAAATGATGCAATGCATTTATGCCAAATATGCGTGTGGTATAGTCAATGCCATGAACATAACAATCAGGAGAAACAAGAAAATGAGTAATCAAAATTCACTCTCATTGATTAAAATAATAAAGGAAATCCATCCAAATCGTTCTCAAAACATCATTCAGAAAAATAAAAAATAGGATTAAGAGCTTGTCCAATACATTCATCACAACTATCTGTAATGGCTTGTATTACTTCATTAGTACTAGGAACATCCTCGGTCTCTGGGGCAGCTTTTTCTTTCATCTCTGTGCGCTTTGACATCTTCCAGCATCTTCCTCTCGGCTTCCTCTGCCACAGTCATCCTGAATGTTTGACATATCACAGATTCTCTCTTCCAAATCTGCCTCTGCCAATACCAACTCTTCCGGTGAACCACTTCCAATCGCGTTAACTGATCCACCTGTTTGAGACTAGTGAGATGGATAGTTATACTGGTACTGCGGCAAAGGATTATTCCGTGTGCTCGGCTTATTACGTTTAGAAGGCTTGGTGATCTTCCCACTATCTATCAAATCTTGTATAGCATGCCTGAGCTGGAAGCAATTATCAGTAGAATGACCTTTGCACTAGTGATACTCACAGTCTTGATCAACAAATCTGCCCCGAATAGGTTTAGACGGATTAACTGGTAGCTTCGACAACACACCATTCCTGATGCAGGATCTCATAACTGTGCTTAAAGGTCTATCCAAATCAGTGAATTCCCTTCTCACTTTCTCGTTAACAGCTCCAATTGTATTGCTACTCCCCGACTGGTTCGTAGCAGCATTACCAGCATTTCTATTCTGATCATTGTAGGAAGACCGGTAATTACCAAACCCCCGATTTTTCTTCTTCTCTTCGTTGTACAATTCTTAAATGTTTAACCCAGCCCTCTGTACCAGAGAAAAGTCGGTGAGAGGTTGAGCCAACATCCTCTCCTTAAAGTAAGGTAATAGGCTTCGACTAAAAATCCTGATCAGCTCTTGATCCTTTGGCCTTGTCTGGACCATAAACAACTTTGTCCTCCATCTCCTGTAGCAATCGGAGAAGCTTTCATCCTTTCCTTGCTTTAGGCTCTCCAAATCACGAAGACCAAACTCATCACTGTCATCAGTTTTAAAATGTTTGAGAAAAGCAGTCTGAAGCTTGACCCAATCTCTCTGTATCTCCATCTCCAAACCGTCATACCATCTCCTATAGCTCTTGTGCAATGTCTGAGGAAATGCCCGTAACACATCCTCTTCATCATATCGGTTCATTTGGGCCACACGAATGAACTCAGACAAATGGGACCTCGGGTCATTATCTCCTTCAAACAATGTATGTTTGAAGGTCTTGGAAGAGGTAGAGCTTGTGGGCTTCAAGACATATTCAGCCACATGGAAATTGGTGACTGGATCCTTTTCTTTCGAAACAGACATCTTCTCCACCTTATCCTTCAATTCTGCTAACTGCTTAATCAGATCATTCTCAATCGGAGAAGCATTACCAGCTGATGCTGGGTTACCCAAAGTGGGTTCTGGAGTCTCCCTTTCCTCAATTACAGGGGAAGACGTTTGATTGCTTGAAGGAGGAACCTGATTCTGTGCCCTCTCTTGAGCCAAAGCAGTGGCTATTATATCAGCTATAGCCCTTAACTGGGCCGGACAAAAACCAGTCTCATTCACGCTATTGTTAGCCATCTCAACTACAACCGGATCTCAATCAGGAACCGAATCAGACGAGCTTAAACTGACCACAGAATTACCCAGAGCACGCTCGGGGATTGGGGACACTCTGACCAGACATTGACCAGGCTGTCGGCGCCAAGGTCTCGAAGTCGTTTCCCGGGACGGATCAATCTTGGCTGACAGATAAAATGACCTGAGTTGAAGGAGGTTTTGCTTGTAAGCATGAAGAATAGAGGCACATAGGATGATGAGTAAGAATGTCATAGCCCTGACCTGGTTATGTTGACGCGTGTTTTTTATGCCCCGCCTGATCCGATGAGGACACGAGGATAAATGAATTAATGGTATTTAGAAGTCTTTTCATCCAAGGATTTTTATAAAAAAATAAAAAAATAAATAAAAAATTAATTAATTAATTAAAAAATTAAATTAAATTAATTAATTAAAATTAAAATTAATTAATTTAAAAAAAAAAAGAAAAAGTAGCTGCGTGCTACAGTAGCCGCGTGCTACAGTATTCCGTTTGTTACAGTAGCCGTGTGCTACAGTTTTGGTTTGCTACAGTGTACGTGTGCTACAGTGTTAACCTAGCTCTATAAATTTATCTCTTTCTCACAATTTTCACACAACAACACACACAATTTTCACAAGGCAAAAACTCTAAAAAATACACTGTGTTGCACAATTTCTCTCCAAAAAATTCTTATGAATTGATTTGAAGAGAAATTGGTGTTAGATATTAATTTTAGGTGATTTAAATCATAAAAAGAAAAAAAATCAAAAGATAAAAAATATATCAATCCTTGGAAAAAAGCTTCTGGAGATCTTGATCCATTTATAATCCTCAATCTGAGGATCAGGTAATTTTCTTAACATTTTTGTATTTTTTTTTTTACATATTTTTGTGTTTTTACATATTCTTGTGATTTTAATATTTTAATCGATGTACAGTAATTGTTTGTTCATCAATGAACAGTGAATGTTCTTAAATTTTCTAGAAATTGATACTATTCACACACTATTCACGCACTATTCATTATTTTTCCCAGAATCGATCGATGAATAGTAACTGTTTGTTCATCGATGAACAGTACTATTCATCAATTTTTCCAGAAATAATAAAAAAAAATATAAATTTTGTACAAAAATAAAGTTTAATTTCTTCAATAAATTTGAGAATGTCCAATTATGAACAGTTTATAATTTAATTGAGTTTAAAATATTAAAATGTGATTATATATGTTTATTTGTGTGAATTTGATTATTTTTGATTGAATGCAAAAAATCTAAAAATAAAAAAATAAAAATGTGATTTAGATATTAAATAACAATTATGTATGGTTTTATTTTTATTGGCTTATAGATTTAATTTTTCATTCGATTTATATATATTTTTTGGATTCGGTTTGTGGCCCGCCTTGAACCATAAGGCAAGAGCGGGTCTTTTATTTATTTGATTTATTCTTCGGTTTGTGGCCCGCCTTTAACCATAAGGCAAGAGTGGGTTATTTATTTATTCCCTTTAATATTTTTGATTCGGTTTGTCGCCCGCCTTGAACCATAAGGCAAGAGCGGGTCTTTTTATTTATTTGGTTTGATTGCTTTGATTTATTTGCTTTAATTTGAATAATTGTTATGTGATAATTAGATTTGTTTGGGACGATTAAATAATTTTCTAAATAGGAACTCGGTCCGATTTATTTGGGTTGGGTTTAAGTAAATAAATAATTTGGCTTTTCTAACTAAAATAAATTAGAAATCATAGGTTAATAATAGAGGCCGGTTTTTTCGAGCGTCGGCTTCCAACGGGCCGGCGTACCCAATTCCCTTACCCAGAATCGCATTGGTGCGCCTGACCAGTCTTTTAAAAATAGTGGCCCCCGTCACTACACCCCCCTAGTGACGGGGGCCACCGGCTACACTTAGGCAAATCCCACATCGGTTAAGGACGGAGTAAACGATCTATACATAAGAGGGGTAGTCTCTAACTTGGTTAGCGCGCTTTTGGGCGGGTTATAAAGCCTGCCTGAGGGACAAATCCGTGAGGGTTGCAAAGCCTAAAGCGAACAATACTAACTAGGTCAGGGCTATAACAATTGGTATCAGAGCCGGCCTTATGCCCTCTGACCGGTGGTGGGGCAAACCTCAGCGAGGACGCTGAGTCCCCAAGGGGGTGTAGTGACGGGGGCCACCGGCTACACTTAGGCAAATCCCACATCGGTTAAGGATGGGGTAAACGATCTATACATAAGAGGGGTAGTCTCTAACTTGGTTAGCGCGCTTTTGGGTGGGTTGCAAAGCCTGCCTGAGGGACAAATCCGTGAGGGTTGCAAAGCCTAAAGCGGACAATACTAACCAGGTCAGGGCTATGACAAAGAATCTAATGTGCTAATAACCAGTATGGAAATAAGATCTCGTTTTCGACAACTGGACTAAAATTCGGTATGAATAACATAGCAATAGGTTACTTTATCTTCAAACATTTCTGGCATTATCTGTCGTCGACCGTTCCTTTTGGATTTTACGGTCGGCTATTTTCTCTCAAGTCCCTAATTTTTGCCTTGGAATGAAGGAATTTCCAAGCGGGATATTTCTCATTATTTTTTTTGTGTCCTTACTTTTTGCCTTGGAACAGATGGTCCCAAGCAGGATCTTATTTCGATTAATTACAAATTTTTTGCGATCTCACGCTCACTTTCAGATAATGCGAGAAATGTGAAAATACAAAGGAATCGCAACCCCCTTATAACTCCCTTTTCTTTTGGGTATCAATTCACTATAAATGATTGCATTATGTTATCCAAGACGAATTAAAGGTCCACTCTCAAAATCAAGATCAAACGTCCATATCGAAAATTAGCCCTTATTAATGCATGGCTGAAATGAAAAGTATCACGTGATGCATGAATGTCACAGCATATGAACAATTTATAACACGCAGGGGAACGGGAGTTGGGAAATGCATGCCTTCCAACCTTTTCTCTCCCACACACGAGTTCTGTTGGTAGAAATTCCGACATATGTTTCCTAGGATTTGGTCTAATCTCGACAACTAGCAGGGGGTTTTGAGATTGGCGAAACAAATTCTCGGAATGAATGCGATAGAACAACAGCAAATAAACTTAGGTTTTCCTTATGGGAAGTGACTAAGGCTTTCAACTACATGCATGGGCTTTAGTCCATTGGGCTTACAAAGTCTGGGTTCTGCAAACAGGATTCAGGCTTTCACGTGGGCCTAATACTTTTGACGCACCTTTAAAGGTACTACTAGGCTTGCAGTCGGTAAAATCGCTAATTCTCGGGTGGATGTGCCTAAAACGCAAGGTTTAGGCTGGATCCACCTTCAAAGTTAACAATGATACCGAGGGATAATTGGGGTAGAAAGTGGTGAGAAGAGAGAAATGCAATATGAATGTAAGAACTTAGAAAAGAATAAAGGAAAGCAAATAAACAAACAAGGACGATTAAAGAATTTTTCGACGGCTTTCTAACCAATTTTATTTACAATTTTAGAAAATCGTAGGTTTTTAGAGTTAATTCCTAATTGCAACCGACTAGTTATTAAAAATAACCGGGGATTAGCGAGTGCATTCCCCAGTGAAGTCGCCAATCTGTTTTCATGCCGCCCCAGAGCGACTCGAAAAACGTCTCTTGTTGTTTTTGATGGAATGGGATTTAATTATGAAAAGTGGTGAAAAAACATTTTATAGGATATGATGCCGATAAATCGGTCTTATAAAACATTTCTTTAATACGCTAAACCTAATTAAATTGCAATATGTTCATAATTGGTCATTTTCGGATTTATTGGAAAAATTAAATTTTATTTTGTACAAAATTTATTATTTTTTGAAAGGACAAAAATCGTTTCTGGAACCCTAGAACAGCCGCGTCACGCAGCTGTTCTTTGAAGAACAGTTGCGTCACGCAGCTGCTAGTTCCGTGATCTAATTGTTCATAATCTGGAAAACAGAATACTGGGCATGAAAAATACAAATTTTTGACATGAACAGTTTCGTCACGCATCTGCCAGATCCATTACGGATCTAGTAGTTACGTGACGCAACTAATCTGGGTAAAGAAACGATATTTTGGATATGAACAGCTCCGTCACGCATCTGTCAGATCCGTTACGGATCTACTGGCTGCGTGCGCAGTTGCTCTGGTCCGAGTCCTATTCTAAAATTATTTGTTTAGGGCATTTTTTATTTAAATATGCTTTTAAGAGAATCGAAAGTGACCACAGATGAACAAAATACAATTTAACTAAGATTAAATTAATAAAACAATAATAGTAAATAAATAAATAAATAAATAAAAACACAAAAGGTGTAAAGAAATTACCTAATCCTCAGATTGAGGATTGTGAATGGCTTAAATGCCTTAACGAACAATGGTTAAGGCGATCCAGAAGCTTCGTTACCAAGGATTCAAGTTCTTTCTTTTGTCTTTTGATTTTTTCTCTCTTTTTTTATGATTTAATTCACCTAAACTTGATATCTAATGGCAATTTTCCTTCAAAATGAACTCAGAAGAGCTT
Organism: Jatropha curcas; assembly: GCF_041381405.1. Taxonomy (NCBI): domain Eukaryota; kingdom Viridiplantae; phylum Streptophyta; class Magnoliopsida; order Malpighiales; family Euphorbiaceae; genus Jatropha; species Jatropha curcas. Next base: position 9,993,219 of record NC_143154.1, on the reverse strand, counting down.
TTGGAGGAAAATATGACCGCACAATATTTTTAGGGTTTTTTTTTCAAAATCGTCCAAAAGTCCCTTAAACGTGAGAAAAAGATCTATTTATAGAAGTAGGGCAACAGAGCATAGCTGCGTCACACAGTTAACAGCTGCGTGACGGATCTAGTAAGTCGCGTGACGCAGCTCACTTGTTGTACCACAACTATGTGTCGTTTAGCATGAAAAACGGCATGTCGTCATTCTTGACGACGACATGCAAATCTGAGTTGCGTAAGAGCTGTAACACCCACCGGCCAATCCCGGAGAACCAGACGGCGGATGCCACAATCAGTGCCGGAGCACCGTCTTATGTCACTTATTAAAGCTAGATCACAAATTAGAAGTGGTTAAATTTTCATAAGGAGGCAAGTAATTAACGTTTTGTTTTGTTTTTTTTTTTTTTTTTTTTGTTAACGAAAATAATATTTAAGGAAATTCCTACGAAAATTTCGCAAGAGTTTCCCCTAAAAATTAACTTGCCACACAAAGAAAATATACACACTTCCAATTTTCTCCAAACCCCAAAACTCCAATTCAACATAACATACCACAAGCACTTCTAAATATCCATCAACATACGCATCATAGTCTAAACACATTCTTTTCAAGGAATATATAATCATCATACACCAAAAATATAATAAGATGTTATTTCCTTCAATAATCATAACTCTTAATACATTATAAACTTATTATATACAACCTCCATAATACAATCTTTACATACATGCCAAAAATCACCATTTACAAAATATCCTACCCAAAATGTGATCTCTACTCTGATGCTTGTCCTCTGGTCTTTAAGAACACCCTCCGCTCTTAACCTGCGCGTGATAAAAATCAACGCGCTGAGTGGAAGACTCAGTGGTGCTAAATAACCAACAATTAAATTAACAATAAAAGCCAAGGCAAAACTTAAATTACTCAACTATATAAATACCGAAATCGCATTCATTTAATTCAAATACTTTGAAAGAAATGAGAAGATTATAAATACAAATATGTCTTCATTCTTTTATAGCAACAACAAAATTTCATTTTTCGTTAAGGCTCATACTCATGCAGAATGAACATAAGCAGATTTGATCGTGGCCTATATTAGCGCCACCCCCATTACATACTCATGGCCTATGAAAGCACCACCGTGGCCTATGAAAGCACCACCCCCATCACACAGTCGTGGCCTATGAAAGCACCACCGTGGCCTATGAAAGCACCACCCCATCACACAATAAGCGCGTCCGCCTATTTATAAGGGCTGATAACCCTAGCATAGGATCATAGCTTCACAATAAGAAAATCCATCTCATCATACCACGTTTCAATCATGCATAGTAGAGCCCAAATCAAAAACATTCTTTCACAAAAGCAATAATTATAACTCAAAACCTCTTCATTTAGTACTCATCAGTTCAAAAGTTTTACTCAAAACACTATAAATGTATATATACTTAATATAGTAGAAAAGTACATAAATCAAGAACTTTTCAGCATTTCCATAAACTTGACCTCTGCTGGGTTTTTAACACATAAATTGAGTTATGGGTCTCCAAATTGCATGAAATCAGATTCATTAGAAAGCTAAGACCAAATTCTACAAATGTTCAGAAGGGACCACAGCCCAGATCACAGAGTAAGATAGCAAACAAAAGCTCAGAACACAGACCAACAGATCAGACCTGATTCAGCAGAACCAAGTCCAATGTTTCTTGAATTCCTACTTCACCAAACACTCAAATGAAACCAATCCAAAACGAGAGAATTCTCAAGACACAGGGAAACAACTTTTATGAAGAACTCAGAACCTAATCTTATCATTATAGTGGTCAAAATGGGCACTCAATTTAGTAATGCATGTGGCTCGACACAACAGAGTCAGTTTGGGTGTTTGAGCCATAAATTGAGCTATGTATCTCCAATTTGGACACAAGAGGATGGGTTGGAAAGATAAGAAGTAAATCTATAACGTTATTTTGCCATTTGAGTGGTCAAAATGGACAATCATTTCGGATATACAGGGAAGACACCATAACAGAACCAGTTTTGGTATTTCACTCATAAGTTGAGCTACAAGTATTGAACTTGGACATAAGAATATGTTTTGGAAAGCTGAGAAATAGAGCTACAACTTTCATGAAGAAGTCAGAAACAAATGGGAAGTATAAAGGGGTCAAAAATGAGTTCCAATCCCACGGCAGAACACATCTCACATTAAAATTCAGCAATTTCAACAAAACATACAAAGTTCCCAAAATATATTCAAAACCCTAACCATGTAAAAACAACTTAAACAAGTGAAATTATGATTGCACTAAACTTATTAACAAGCTTGAAAAAGCTTGGAAAGCCTTACTCCTTGGCTTTCTCTTTCCCCTTTGAGGATGGTTCTCCAACCTCTTCAAAGCATGAAAAATCAACATTACAAGCAAAACTTAACAAAAGAAATAGTTGGAGCATGATTTAATGCATCAATAACATGTCTAAACCATGAATTCTACTTAAAAATTCACAAAACTCAAAAACCACAACTTACTTGCTTCAATGGTAACTTCACTTCTCTTTGGTTTTAATCACCAAACTCAACTTCTACTTCTTAATTCTTAAGAATTAAGTACTAATCTATGATTTAATTAGGTAGTTTGGTGGTAAATTTGGAGGTAAGAAAATGAAGAAATGAAAGAAAGAGGAAGAAGATGGAGATGGCGTGGATAAGGAGAAGAGAAGAAAGAAATAAGTGTTGTGGTGTTTACTTTAAGTGCCAAAGTCAAATTTGACTTCCTAAAATCATGCAAATGTGTGGCTAAGATCAAGTCCTAAGTAATCTCATCCAATGGCTCTAAATATTCCTCAAATAATTCTCTTCTACTTCTTATTTAACTCCACCAATTAATTAAATTAACTCCACTAAAATAATTCCTCATTTATTTCTTAATATACCACGCTAGAAATATTATGCATTCAATACATAAACTCTCCAAAAATATTCATTAAATATTTTCTACCCACCTAAATCATGCAAACATGCTCCAAAAATAGTAAATAAAATATTAACTATGCATAGTAATTTTTTCGGACTAAAATAATACCAAGTTCCGGACCGATGGTACTATTCACAGACCGGTAAATCACTATTACCGACACTAAAAAAAAAAAAATCAGTCTGTTACAGTTCTCCCCCCCTTAAAAGAAATTCGTCCTCGAATTTACCTGGTGTAAATAACTGAGGATGCTGTTGTCTCATAATATCTTCACTTTCCCATATAGCTTCCTCGGTCTTATGGTTTCTCCAAAGGACCTTTACCAAAGGAATTCTCTTATTCCTTAGTTCCTTGATTTCCCTCGCAAGTATCCTCACTGGTTCTTCCTCATAAGTCAAATCTGGCTCTATGGTAACAGAATCAACTGGTATCACATGTGATGGGTCGGACCGATACCTCCTCAACATAGACACGTGGAAAACATTATGTATCCTATCCAGGTCTGGTGGTAAAGCTAGTCTATAGGCTAATGGACCCACACGCTCAATGATCTCATATGGACCAATGAACCTAGGACTAAGCTTACCCTTTCTTCCAAATCTCAATATCTTTTTCCACGGAGATACCTTAAGGAAAACCTTATCTCCCACTGCATACTCTATATCTTTCCTCTTCAAATCCGCATAAGATTTCTGACGATCTGAAGCTGTTTTCAATCTATCTCTGATAATTCTGACCTTATCCTCTGTGTCTCGAATCAAATCTGGACCTATAATCTTACCCTCACTCAATTCCGACCAACACAGTGGAGTCCTACATCTCCTGCCATATAGTGCTTCGAAGGGAGCCATCTGAATGCTCGACTGATAACTGTTATTGTAGGCAAATTCAGTAAGTCGAATGTACTTCTCCCAACTGCCTTCAAACTCAATAGCACAAGCTCTTAACATATCCTCCAAAATCTGAATAACCCGCTCTGACTGACCATCAGTCTGAGGATGAAAAGCTGTGCTGAAATGCAGTTTAGTACCCAAAGCCTCATGTAGCTTCTTCCAAAATCTAGAAGTAAATCTCGGATCTCTATCTGAAATGATGGAAGAAGGAACCCCATGTAATCTCACTATCTCATCTATATAAAGCTCTGCATACTGCTCCATGGTGAAGTCAGTCCTAACAGGAAGAAAGTGTGCCGACTTAGTTAGCCTGTCAACTATTACCCATATAGCATCTTTCTTTTTAGGAGTTAAAGGCAATCCAGTCACAAAATCCATAGTAACTTTATCCCATTTCCACTCTGGAATAGAAGTAGGGTGTAACAAACCAGAAGGAAACTGATGCTCTGCTTTCACTTGCTGGCATGTCAAACACCTCGACACATAATCTGTGATATCCCTCTTCATCGCCGGCCACCAATACTGTGATTTCAAATCATGATACATCTTATTACTGCCAGGATGCATAGCATAGGGACTACTATGAGCTTCCTTTAAGATACTCTTTCTCAACTCTGAAATTTTAGGCACACAAATCCGATCCTCAAAGTACAAGCAGTCCTCTCTAATCTCAAATCCCTTCTTCTTACCCTCTCTGACTAGGCCTTTCCACAAGGCAATAGTCTCATCACCCTGCCGTGCATCTCTAATCTGCTGCAGTAGGCTAGGTTTCACCATAAGCTCTGCTACAAGAGCACCATCTTTAGTCACAGTTAAGTGTGCATTCATAGCACGAAGAGCAACTAATGCCTTTCTACTGAGTGCATCTGCCACTATATTAGCTCTACCCGGGTGGTAATCAATAGTGAACTCATAGTCCTTAAGTAGCTCTAACCATCTGCGCTGCCTCAGGTTAAGCTCTCTCTGTGTAAGCAAATACTTAAGGCTCTTATGATCTGTATACAAGTGGCATTTCTCACCATATAAGTAATGTCTCCAAATCTTCAAGGCAAACACAATAGCTGCTAACTCCAAATCATGGGTAGGGTAGTTCTTTTCATGTGGCTTCAGCTGCCGGGAAGCATAAGCAATCACCTTGCCCTCCTGCATAAGCACACAACCCAAACCATTATGCGAAGCATCACTATAAACATCATATGGTCTGCCTGGAGCTGGCTGTGTCAAAACTGGAGCCTCAGTAAGCATCGCCTTAAGCTTCTCAAAGCTACTCTGGCATCTATCAGTCCACTCAAAACGGACATCCTTACGGAGAAGTCTAGTCAAAGGGGCTGCAATAAGAGAAAACCCCTTGACAAACTTCCTGTAATATCCAGCCAAACCTAAGAAACTGCGAATCTCTGTGACATTAGTAGGTGGCTTCCAATCAAGCACTGCCTCAATCTTCTTCGGGTCCACCCGAATACCCTCTGCAGAAACAACATGCCCTAAGAAAGCAATCTCAGTCAACCAAAATTCACACTTACTGAGCTTGGCATACAACTGTCGGTCTCTCAAGGTCTGCAGAACTGTTCGTAGGTGATGATCATGATCCTCTCTAGTCGGAGAGTACACCAAAATATCATCAATAAAAACCACCACGAACTGATCCAAATAAGGATGGAAGATCCGGTTCATCAGGTCCATAAACACTGCTGGAGCATTAGTCAACCCAAATGGCATCACTAAAAACTCATAGTGACCGTAGCGTGTCCTGAAAGCAGTCTTAGGTACATCTAATCCCTTCACCCTTAGCTGATGATAGCCTGATCTCAGATCTATCTTCGAGAATACACTAGCCCCTCTCAACTGATCAAACAAATCATCTATCCGAGGCAATGGATATCGATTCTTCATAGTAACTTTGTTAAGTTGTCTGTAGTCAATACACAACCTAAGTGAGCCATCCTTCTTTTTTACAAACAATACTGGAGCACCCCATGGAGATACACTAGGACGAATAAAACCCTTATCAAGCAACTCCTGAATCTGAATCTTTAACTCTTTCAATTCAGCAGGCGCCATCCGATACGGAGCAATGGATATCGGTGCAGTACCAGGCATAACCTCAATACCAAACTCAACCTCTCTCTCAGGAGGTAAACCAGGCAACTCCTCTGGAAACACATCCGAAAAATCACATACTGTGGGTATATCATGGACACTAGGAGCTTCTGACTCTGGAACAAGTACACAAGCTAAGTAGGCCTCACAACCATGCTGGATAAGTCTTCTCGCAGTAGAAGCAGAAATAACGTTAGAGAGGTAATCCGACCTCTCACCCACAACTACAATCTCCTCACCAGATGAAGTCTGGACTGTAATCCTCTTACATCTATAATCAACAATGACCCCATGTCTAGACAACCAATCCATAACCAATATCACATCGTACTCCCGAAAAGGCAACTCTATCAAATCACCCGGAAATACATACCCATGAATGACTACAGGGCAATCTCTATACACCCGATCAACTACTACACTCTGACCCAAAGGGCTAGTAACCTCAACGCTGTGCTCTAATGTCTCAGCATGCATACTACCCAGTCTACCCACATGTATGCATATGTATGAATGCGTGGAGCCCGGATCAATCAAAGCAAGTACAAAAGTGTCAAAGATAGAGAAGGTACCTGCAATGACGTCCGCCGCATCCCGCTGCTCCCTGGTCCTAATGGCATAAGCTCTCGCCTGTGCTCTAGCCTCTGGTCTCTCCACAGTCTCAGACACAGGTCTCTCACTCCTAGTACCATATCCCTCACTACGGCCTCTCCCTCTGCCTCTCTGAACATAGGAAGCTGGCCTCCCAACCTGGTGAGCTGGACGAGTCACAGTCATAGGACAATCCCTAATTATATGCTCAGTGGATCCACATCTATAGCAAGCTCTCATAGTAGTTCCCCAACACACCCCAACATGCCTCCTGCCACACTGACTGCAAATCGGTAGACCTGGCCATGTAGCACCTCCACCACTAGCAACAGATGAAACCGGAGGAGCTGATCTCGGAACTATACCCCGACCAACTGTCTGGCCCGGTCTGGCCCCCATCTGCGGTCCGCCTCTAAATCTCTTGCTACTAGACTGGACCCCTGAAGTCTGTCCAGACGTAGCACTCTGAAATCTCTTATACTGACTGCTCTGCTGGATCCTCTGACCTCTGGCCTGTCTCTCATTCCGAATAAGCTCAAGCTCTGTAGCAGCCTTCACCAAACCAGCTAATGTAGTGTGGGGCTGGGATGTCAAGTGCATCCTATACTCATCTAGTAACCCCTTCCGAAACCGCTTACACCGATCTGCCTCAGTAGGGACCAACTTAGAAGCATACCTACTCAACCGCAGAAACTCCCGCTCATACTCGGAGACAGTCATCCGTCCCTGCCTAAGCTCAAGGAACTCTGCTATCCTCTGATCTGTGTATAACTCCCCTACATATTTCTCCCGAAAAGCAGAGAGAAAGAAATCCCAAGTAATATCCTCAGCTCTCGCTGTCTTCACCATAGACTCCCACCATAGGTAAGCCTCTTCCTTTAGCAAGGAAACAGCACAAATCAATCTATCTGCAGGAGTACACTGCATCTGGTCCAAAACCCTCTCTGTAGCTTGGAGCCAAAATTCTGCTACAGAAGGATCATCATCTCTCCGACCCATAAAATCCTCAACACGATACTTCCTCAGTCTCTCTACCGGGGTATGAACTGGAACAGGGGCTGGTGCGACTGGAGCCTGGGGAATAGCTCCCGCAGCCTGCCTCAATGCAGCTACCAACTGCTGTACCAAATCACCCTGATTAGGCCCCGCAGGACCCGCAGTAGCCTGCCCTACAGCTGAGGCGCGCTCTGCATCAGAACCCAAAATCCCACCAGCATCACCACCGGCTGGCCTACCGCCCTCTAACATAGCACCCTCTGGAGGGACATAACTGTCCACCTCCTCATCCGGCAGGCGCTGAGACATCACTAAATACCTACAAAGACCAGTGGATTCGCATCAGAGAGAAATTCCCAAAACAGACTAATATGGCATGTACTTAACTTAAATCACTTATATCATGACTCCAAATCGGATAAACTCTCATACCAAATAATATATCCTAGAATCGTCTAAACCTATGCTCTGATACCACAAAATGTAACACCCACCGGCCAATTCCGGAGAACCAGACGGCGGATGCCACAATCAGTGCCGGAGCACCGTCTTATGTCACTTATTAAAGCTAGATCACAAATTAGAAGTGGTTAAATTTTCATAAGGAGGCAAGTAATTAACGTTTTGTTTTTTTTTTTTTTTTTTTTTTTTTTTGTTAACGAAAATAATATTTAAGGAAATTCCTACGAAAATTTCGCAAGAGTTTCCCCTAAAAATTAACTTGCCACACAAAGAAAATATACACACTTCCAATTTTCTCCAAACCCCAAAACTCCAATTCAACATAACATACCACAAGCACTTCTAAATATCCATCAACATACGCATCATAGTCTAAACACATTCTTTTCAAGGAATATATAATCATCATACACCAAAAATATAATAAGATGTTATTTCCTTCAATAATCATAACTCTTAATACATTATAAACTTATTATATACAACCTCCATAATACAATCTTTACATACATGCCAAAAATCACCATTTACAAAATATCCTACCCAAAATGTGATCTCTACTCTGATGCTTGTCCTCTGGTCTTTAAGAACACCCTCCGCTCTTAACCTGCGCGTGATAAAAATCAACGCGCTGAGTGGAAGACTCAGTGGTGCTAAATAACCAACAATTAAATTAACAATAAAAGCCAAGGCAAAACTTAAATTACTCAACTATATAAATACCGAAATCGCATTCATTTAATTCAAATACTTTGAAAGAAATGAGAAGATTATAAATACAAATATGTCTTCATTCTTTTATAGCAACAACAAAATTTCATTTTTCGTTAAGGCTCATACTCATGCAGAATGAACATAAGCAGATTTGATCGTGGCCTATATTAGCGCCACCCCCATTACATACTCATGGCCTATGAAAGCACCACCGTGGCCTATGAAAGCACCACCCCCATCACACAGTCGTGGCCTATGAAAGCACCACCGTGGCCTATGAAAGCACCACCCCATCACACAATAAGCGCGTCCGCCTATTTATAAGGGCTGATAACCCTAGCATATGATCATAGCTTTACAATAAGAAAATCCATCTCATCATACCACGTTTCAATCATGCATAGTAGAGCCCAAATCAAAAACATTCTTTCACAAAAGCAATAATTATAACTCAAAACCTCTTCATTTAGTACTCATCAGTTCAAAAGTTTTACTCAAAACACTATAAATGTATATATACTTAATATAGTAGAAAAGTACATAAATCAAGAACTTTTCAGCATTTCCATAAACTTGACCTCTGCTGGGTTTTTAACACATAAATTGAGTTATGGGTCTCCAAATTGCATGAAATCAGATTCATTAGAAAGATAAGACAAAATGATACAAATGTTCAGAAGGGACCACAGCCCAGATCACAGAGTAAGATAGCAAACAAAGGCTCAGAACACAGACCAACAGATCAGACCTGATTCAGCAGAACCAAGTCCAATGTTTCTTGAATTCCTACTTCACCAAACACTCAAATGAAACCAATCCAAAACGAGAGAATTATCAAGACACAGGGCAACAACTTTTATGAAGAACTCAGAACCTAATCTTATCATTATAGTGGTCAAAATGGGCACTCAATTTAGTAATGCAAGTGGCTCGACACAACAGAGTCAGTTTGGGTGTTTGAGCCATAAATTGAGCTATGTATCTCCAATTTGGACACAAGAGGATGGGTTGGAAAGATAAGAAGTAAATCTATAACTTTTATGAAGAACATAAAACGTTATTTTGCCATTTGAGTGGTCAAAATGGACAATCATTTCGGATATACAGGGAAGACACCATAACAGAACCAGTTTTGGTATTTCACTCATAAGTTGAGCTACAAGTATTGAACTTGGACATAAGAATATGTTTTGGAAAGCTGAGAAATAGAGCTACAACTTTCATGAAGAAGTCAGAAACAAATGAGTTCCAATCCCACGGCAGAACACATCTCACATTAAAATTCAGCAATTTCAACAAAACATACAAAGTTCCCAAAATATATTCAAAACCCTAACCATGTAAAAACAACTTAAACAAGTGAAATTATGATTGCACTAACCTTATTAACAAGCTTGAAAAAGCTTGGAAAGCCTTACTCCTTGGCTTTCTCTTTCCCCTTTGAGGATGGTTCTCCAACCTCTTCAAAGCATGAAAAATCAACATTACAAGCAAAACTTAACAAAAGAAATAGTTGGAGCATGATTTAATGCATCAATAACATGTCTAAACCATGAATTCTACTTAAAAATTCACAAAACTCAAAAACCACAACTTACTTGCTTCAATGGTAACTTCACTTCTCTTTGGTTTTAATCACCAAACTCAACTTCTACTTCTTAATTCTTAAGAATTAAGTACTAATCTATGATTTAATTAGGTAGTTTGGTGGTAAATTTGGAGGTAAGAAAATGAAGAAATGAAAGAAAGAGGAAGAAGATGGAGATGGCGTGGATAAGGAGAAGAGAAGAAAGAAATAAGTGTTGTGGTGTTTACTTTAAGTGCCAAAGTCAAATTTGACTTCCTAAAATCATGCAAATGTGTGGCTAAGATCAAGTCCTAAGTAATCTCATCCAATGGCTCTAAATATTCCTCAAATAATTCTCTTCTACTTCTTATTTAACTCCACCAATTAATTAAATTAACTCCACTAAAATAATTCCTCATTTATTTCTTAATATACCACACTAGAAATATTATGCATTCAATACATAAACTCTCCAAAAATATTCATTAAATATTTTCTACCCACCTAAATCATGCAAACATGCTCCAAAAATAGTAAATAAAATATTAACTATGCATAGTAATTTTTCCGGACTAAAATAATACCAAGTTCCGGACCGATGGTACTATTCACAGACCGGTAAATCACTATTACCGACACTAAAAAAAAAAAAAAATCAGTCTGTTACAAGAGCTGCGTGCATAGCCATAGTGCCGTCATAGTTGCGTGACGCAGCTCTGACCCAGTCAGACACTTAAAATCAGTTTAATTTAAATCCTTGGATTAAAAGATTTCTAGATAATCATTAACCCATTCATTTTTCATCCTCGTTTCCTCATCGGATCAGGTGGGGGCCTAAAGACACGCGTCAACATGTGGAATAAGGCAGCATTTATAATTTGTCAATATCTTTTGGAGATTACACTTATCCAATTTAATCTTTTGCTAAAATCTAATCTTATCTTCTTTATGGGATAAGGCAGCAGAATTATTTGTCCATATCTTTTGGGGATTAAACTTATCCACTTAAATGCTTATTAAAACCTAATGTTATATAGATTGGATTATATTGTTTGGGATAAGGCAGAATATTTTTGACTTAAATTTGGGATCTTATCTTGGGAAACACATAGTCCTTGTTGGAACAACTTAATTATTCTTGCTAGGACAACCTATTTCACACTTATTAGCACAAGCTTGCACTTTTAAAATTAAAATCAATCAAACTGTGACATCAAGTGAAATTTCTGTGTCTTTCTGAATATTTTTATTTTATTATTTGCTTGCTTTGATTAGGTAGAATTAATTAGGTCCATATTTGGTTTGCTCTGTTGTAAACTAAATTCATATATTATATCCAGAATCGTCCTTTTAAATTCTAGTTTTTCTTTCCTTTGAATATGCTTTCTTTGCTTCTATTACATTATTACGGTGTGTTTGTTTGTTTACTACACTCTAAATTGATATAATCAAGTAGTACATAGTCTTGTCCTTGTGCTACCATCCATTATTGTTTTGAGTCTTTTTTTTCTAGAATTTGTGCTTACTTTCCATTGTTAGGGTTTATTTCCTTGTTTTTAAACATACTTTTTAGTTGGTCAGTTGGCTTGGAAATTCTGAAGTACAATTGGAGGAATTGCAATGAGTGATTAAAGAGTGTAAACACGTGAGGGAGTGCTTTACTATTAACTCAAATCTTTCGTGTTTTTTGTTTTGAACACTAACCATGAGTACATGCAAGTCTGGAGATGGTAATGGGAATGGAAACCAAATTAAAGATCTCAATTGAGACTTTTCATGGAATCAATCCAAGGACAGTTTAGAACCTACAACAATTTCCTTCAAGACATGAGGGAGGAATTACAAGAGATAAAGGCTTCACAAAGCTCTAATACTACGAGAGCTCACCCATAAACTAGATTTCGAACCCATGATGATGAGGAAGCTGAAAACACTGATTTTAGTAAAATTGATGGGGACTTGGGATCAATCAAAATGAGGGTTCCAGAATAAGGGTAACAATAATGCTGAAGAATACATTGAGTGGGAGAGAAAGGTAGAACAAATTTTTGAATGCCATAACTATTCTAAAGAGAAGAAATCTCACCTTGCAGCTGTTGAATTCAAGGGTTATGCTATGTTTTGGTGGGAACAATTACTATTAAAAAGGAGAAGAAAAGGAATGTGACTTGTGCCACCATAGGAAATCATGCAGGAATTAATGCACCAAAAGTTTATTCCTGCTCATTTCTTTAGGGACTTACACAATAAATTAGCAAGAATGGTGCAAGGAGGGAAGACTGTGGAAGATTGCTATAAGGAGATGGAGATTTGCATGGCTAGAGCCAAAATTGAGGAAGATGAACAAATCACCATGTCATGGTTCCTTGGGGGTCTAAATAGTGATATTACTGATGCCTTAGAGACGTATCGCTATGATACCATGGAAGAGATGGTAGATATGGCTATGAAGATTGAAAGGTAGAAAAAGGGGAGATCCACCAACAAGTACTCTAACAACACATGGGGATCTAAATGGTCCAAGGGAGGAGAAAAGAAAGATTTTAAAAGTTCAAATTCCCAAGAGGCAGATTCGGCTTTAAAAGGTAAAGAGGCTGTCCAAACTTCATTTAAGGACAACCAATGTATTTCTAACTCTACAACCCCTTCTAGAGAAATTAAATGTTTTAATTATTTGGGGAAAGGGCATATTGCATCTCTATGTCCTAATAAAAGAGTTATGATTGCTAGAGATAATGGAAATATTAGTTCTGAATCTGAATGTAGTGATTATAATGATATGCCTTCTTTGATTGATGTTGATGATGATGATTCAGATAATTTAATGCTTCCTGAACAAGGCGTGCTTTGAATATGCATGTTAAGGAGGAAAGCCTTAAGCGACGTGAGAACATATTTCACACTAGATGTTTGATTAGTGAAAAAGTGTGTACTCTTATTATTGATGGAGGTAGTTGCACTAATGTTGCTAGTGTAAGTATGGTGAACAAACTGAATTTGGCATGTCTTAAACATCCTAAACCTTATAAATTACAATGGTTGAATGATTGTGGGGAGGTGAAGGTGACACGATAGGTACTTGTACCATTTTCTATTGGATGGTACAAAGATGAGATGTTATGTGATATAGTACCTATGCAGGCAGGCCATTTATTGTTGGGAAGACCATGGCAGTATGATAGGAGAGCACTTCATGATGGGTTCCACAACCAATATTCTTTGGTTCATAAGGGTAAAAAGGTGGTTCTTGTACCATTATCACCTTAAGAAGTATATAATGACCAATAGAAGCTACTTGAGAGAGAGAGAGAGGTTTTGGCATTGAGAAAAAAAGAGAGTGAGGTTTCAGGATTGAGAGAACAAAATAGAGAAAAGACTGAGGATGAGAAGAAAAAGGTCACAAAAATCACAAAACAAATTAATGGCCCAATTGAGAGTGAAAAACAAAGAGACAGAAGAAAGAAACAAAGTATGTATGTGTGAGAGAGAGATATCCAAAGCAGTGTTAGTGATGGTAGACCAGTCTTGATGATTCGGTTTAAGGAGTTTTTGCTTAATTTGACTAACACTGACACTTGTTCTCTACCTTCTAGTTCTGTTTCTTTGTTGCAGGAGTTTTCTAATGGTGAGAAGAAGACAGCATTAGTGAAGGAGATGCACGCTAAGGCTAGGGCTCATATGGACATGAAGAATAATGGCTATGCCAACCGTGCCATCAAGGGAAGGAGGTATGTTGTGTTTAAATCTGGAGATTGGGTTTGGACACATTTTTACAAGGAAAGGTTTCCCAAACAAAGGAAGATTAAGTTTGATGAACATGGAGATGGGCCATTCTAAGTCTTGGAGCGCGTTAATGACAACACCTACAAGATAGACTTGCTAGGTGAGTATGGTATTTTTGCCACTTTTAATGTTAGTGATTTGTCTCCTTTTGACATAGATGTAGATTTGAGGACAAATCCTTTTGAGGAAGGGGGGAATGATATAGATCAGCCATCACTCATTCATGGAGCTCAAGGGAGCAAGGAGCACAATAAGGGAAACCAATTGATACTTCCTAGTGGGCCAATTATAAGAAGCCGTGCAAAAACTAGATCTGCAGCATATAGCATGCCTAGACTGTGCTAGATTAGGTTTAGTTCTTACTTCCTTAAGCTTTGGGTGCCATAGAGAGGGAGTTTAGTTTGATCTTTAAACTATTCCAATCTTGTCATAGAGTTCTTGGAAATAATTTCCATAGGGTTCCACGTCAACTAGACAAAATCAAGGAGCTGTTTTCCATATCAAAACTCGCTTCATTATAAACTCTCAATCTTTGAGCATTGAATTTAAAGCTCTCACGCCTTTCACCAATTCAACAGCTCCATGGGGAAATATTTCCTTGATTATAAAAGGCCTGGTCCAATGTGAGCGTAACTTACCCGGAAAAAGGCAGAGTTTTGAATTATAAAGCAGCACCTTTTGCCCTACTCGGAAATTCCTTTTGATGATCTTCTTGTCATGCCATTGCTTTGTTCTTTCCTTGTATATTTGAGCATTCTCATAGGAATGAAACCTCATCTCATCCATCATATTCAACTGTAGTAGTCTTTTCTCCCCTACTTCTTGGGCATTAAAGTTGAAAAACTTGATTGCCCAATATGCCTTGTGTTCTAACTCTACAAGTAGATGACAAACTTTACCATTAATCATTCTATATGTAGACATACCAATTGAGGTTTTGAATGCGGTCTTATAAGCCTAAAATGCATCATCAAGCTTTTTAGACCAATCTTTTCGTGAATGCCCAATTGTAGTCTCCAACGTCTTCTTGATTTCACGATTGTTACCTCTACTTGTCCACTTGTTTCTGGATGATATTGGGTACCTATAAAGACGAACAAAGTTAAAAGCATCTTTAAACAAGTTAGGCCAATACAAATTGATAGCCTCACAAAGCGGGCAAATTTTGTTATGTTATTTTCATATAATTTGCATGATTGCATGTTGTTTTTATACATTTTACGTTTGTTCGTGTTGTCTTTGTTTAAAGTGATTGAAGGAATGCAATTTGAGCAAAGGAATGAAAAGGCTTGCTTTTATAGAAAAAGAGAACCAAAAAGTTGACTAAACATGGAGAATTCGCCTAGCAGACTTCACGACGCGAATGCAGTCGCGTTGGAAAAGAAGAAAGGATACAGTCGCGAGCGCCAACTGAAGTCGCGAGCGCAACCTACATACCAGAGGACTCAGCAGGCACCAAAACGCAAGTAGCGAGTGCGAGAAGCACTCCAGCAAGTCAGAGAGTTTACAAATAAAGATCGCGAGCGTGACATTAAACTGCGCGAGGGCGAGAAGCACTCCAGAGAGGCAGAGAGTTTATAAGCACATGTCGCGAGCGCGACCCTTAAACTTGCGAGCGTGAGTCGTGTTTCCAGGAGACATCAACTGCTGCCCTTTTACCAGAAAATCATGTCTTCCCATGCACAGGTCGGGACTTTTCCCAAGAGGAGTCATCTGAAGCACCTTTTGGCCAACCAATCACCATCATAACTGCCATCATCTCCCTCTTCTATAAATTGAAGTCCAAATCAAGAGGAAAAGAGGCAATATGCAATGTATAATATGCATCATATAATAGGCAAAATGTAGAATTAGAATATAGTAGAAAATAATAAAGTAGTACTTAGAAATAAGATGGCGAGAGTCACTTATTATTGCTTGTGCAAAGAACATCCAGGAGTTCCTCGAGGTGTGACGCCCTCCGGAGGCTTGAGTTTGATTACTTCTATCTTTCTCTTATTTTATTAAAGACTTTTTGAATGTTGTGCTTCATAATTTTCTATGCAAAGCAACAATATTATTTGGTTTCATTCAATAAAAGTTTCTTTAAGTTATCGTTTGGTCTTTGTTTAATCAAACTTACTTAATTATATTCTCAGAAAGAAATAATTCAGCAAGGATCAAAGAGATAGAATTCATTTAGTTGGATTTGCATGTGAATCTTTAACTTGGTTTGTCAAAGTTAAGTCTAACTTATTGAAATAATCAAAGAATAAGAACCTAGCCTCATCAATCCCCTTTCTTTCAAAAGATCCACCAGCAGCTGCATCTAAAGTAATCTTTATGTTAAGAGACAATGCATTATAAAAAGTTTGTACCTGTAACCACTTGGGTAGGCTATGATGTGAACTCTTTCTCAATAGATCTTTGAATATCTCCCAAGCTTCATAAGAGCTCTCTTGATCATGGTGAGTAAAAGTCATTATCTCATTGTGAAGCTTTGTAGTCTTTGAGGACGGAAAGAATTTTGCCAAAAATTTTTGGGCTAGTTTCTCCCATGTAGTGAAACTTCCAGCAGGGCATGCTTGTAACCAAGAACGTGCTTTATCCCTTATAGTGAAAGGGAATAGTCTCAACCTTATGGCATCTTCGAAAACTCTGTTTTGCTTGAATGTATCACAAATCTCCAGGAAATTTATGATGTGGGGATTTGAATAATTGTAGGCTTGATCTAAAAATTGTTAGCTTTCACCCTAGGCTGATAATACTTGAAGTGGCCCCATTAATTGAGGGAGTTGTATAATCTCGTAAGGTGCGAATAGGAGGTCGGGGTCTTTAATTATTATTATCGGACCATGGTTGCAAAATCTGCTGCCCTCCTTGCAGAGGTATGTCCCCTATTTCTAAATCATCAGCCATGTATGTTTGTTGCTCCTGTTCACTCTCTCGTTCTCTTCTTGCAGTGTTGTTCCTATGATAAGTCTTTTCAATTTCTGGATCAAAAACTAAGGGTTCAACTTTACAAGATCTTTACATACACACCTGAAATTCTTAAAAGAAAAAGTAAAAGTAACAAGAAAAATAAATTTCTAAATTAATAATAGGTTAATTTTTATTGATATTGGTGATGCCAATCCCCAGCAACGTCGCCAAAAACTTGACAAGCTTTTTTCGTCAGTGTACGAAATTGCAAACAAGTAATAAAGACTGAGTAGAGTATCGTCCCACAAAGATTGTATACCAAGTATCAAAATTGTGTTAACCTCTTCTTAGACAATAAAAAGAATGCATTTGAAAATAAAAGAATTAAAGTAAGAATAATAAGAATGAGATCAAGAAAGAAGTTGTTGAAAAAGAAATTAAGGATTAAAATTTACTAGGGATTTTGACTTCACTTAATTCTATCCAGTTTATCCTATTAGTTTGATAATCAATTTTAATTATTCAAGAAGGAGAAATAACCCTAATTTCGCTAATAAGCTCTCTCGATGTTTTATTAATTATTTTAACCCACTTCAATTACCCCATCTCTTAGTGGCAAAACCAAACATAGCTTAAATCAGTAAGTTCTTGTGATTATTCAGGAATTCACAAATTAAGATTTTTAATTTTATGAAAACCTCCCACGAGTCAAACCATCTAGCTCCAGCATCAAGTTGTTATTCCTATTAAATTTATTACCCTGTTCATATTAAAAACCATTCTCTTGACAATGATTAATGAAATAAATCAATCTAGGGGAGAAACTCTACTTGGAAGCATTAGGATCAATAATAAATTTTACTTGAATAAAGAAAAATCAAATCTATATTACAAACTAGAGTTGAATTTAAGCTACATCATATCCCTAGTAAGAAGATTTAGTTTGACATAGTAGATAAATCAAATTCAATTAAATTTGTAAATAATCCCATAAAGAATAATAAACAAAAGGAGAGTTTAAGAATAAAATCTAGTCAGCAATTGGCTTGAATGGCTTCTTTAAATCTTGATCTTCAACTTGGATACCTAAAGTTTTAAAGAGAGAGAAAACTATGTAGAGAAAGTAGTAGAACCATCGATACGCATAATGTAGCTAATCTCTTTCTTTATACAGACTCCTTGGGAAATCTTCAAATTTGATTAGGAAATAGAATCTTTAATGAGGAAGAAATCGTTTTCAGCCTAATATGAAATCTAAACTTCAGCACAGGCGTTCTAGATGGCATGAGCTAGGCGTGCTAGCCCCTGAACCTCAAGGTGGCTACGGCACGGGTCGTGCTTAGGTGAGCACGCTCTTGGTTCGTCATCTCCTTATAGCACGGAGGATGTCCTGAACCTCAATGAATTTTTTCTTAAACTTTGGACAGGGGTACTGGATGGCATACCTAGGGCGTGCCAGTCTTTTTTCTTAGATTCATTCTTTTTTGCATTTTTGGCTGGTTTTCTATAAAAACCCTACAAAATTCTTCAAAATCAAGTGAAATATGATTCAAGAAAGCTTTATTAAAAAAATAAATAAATTAACTGAAATAAAACAAAAGAAATAAAAATTAATATAAAAACTTAACTAAAGTTTACTAAAAATGACTATAAAAATAAAACCTATTAAGACTATAAACCTGTTGCTTTTTAGATTTTGGATATTAATATATGGTATCAAACCCATTTTGTTACTTTTAAGATGATCCATGAATCTTTTCTATACACACATGTAATGTTTTGATATAGAATTTTACTATCGACGTGTGTTTCATTCATTACTAAAACTAGTAGATGGAGATTTGAATTAGCTTTTTTTCTATGATAGCTTTGAAAATTAGGAAAGAATTTCTCTTTTTTTTTAAAAAATAATAATAAAGAAAGGAGTTTCTCTTATTAAGTAGATGAAATAAGTAAAGTAAAATTTACCTTGTCCATATATTTGGAATATTTCCAAAATTAAAAATCAGCCAAGAAAAGTACTAATTTCACTATTTTTATGAATTACCCAAATACCCTCAAATTTTAATAATTGTCGGTTCGAAATTTCCTATGAGAGTATAATTGTCAATATGAGGGAAGGAATTATCTACTCCAATTGTATGGACATATTCATATATCAAATCAATTAAAAATAACTTTGTGATTGTTATGAGAGGATTTCTAACCATTCAGTGAGAAATAAAAATTGAATAGTAATAATTTAGAACTCATTCACCAGTATCTGGATGAATGAGCTCATTGACCAAAGCATTTTCATTCAAAATTGGATGAATAGAGTGAACTCGATATTCCGACTGATTTGGAAGTTAATTATCCTTCCAAATACTTATATTCCTCCCATTTCCAACTAACCACCTTGACCCCTTTTGAACTATCCATCTCACTTCAAATAAGCTACGCCAAGCATAACTTGATTGGTGTCCAGCTTCGGCCTCAATGAACGAGCAACTGTGAATACTCAAATTTTGAGGCTCAAAAAGCCAGTTTTCCCGGACTGCGAATAATAAAATTTGCTACAGTAAATTTGACTTTTGCTACAGTGCCTGTTTTCTCGGACTGCAAACAGTCCGGCCGGACCGGAGGCCATTTTGGAAACTCACCGAAAGTATGCCAATATGGTACTTAAAACGTCCAGAATGTCGCGAGGATCATGGAACAGGTCCCGAAATATTTTTCGAAGATCCGAAACTCCTGAAAACTCCTCTGGAGTGAAAGGCCCAAGGGGCCGCCGTCGAGCATGGCGACTCCGGCCGCCGGACATGGCGGCACCTGCCGTCGGCCAGCGGCGGCAGCAGCCGCCGGTGATCGGCGGCACCGGCCGCCGGCCTCTGGCGGCACCTGCCGCCCTAGGCCCGTTTTTGGGCTATAAATGGCCACTTACCTCTTCATTTTTGGCCACTCCTGTCTGTGTTGACGGACGATCTTTCTCCCTCACGCTTTTGCGATTCTTTTATCGCTTTTTGCATTCTTAATTCAGTCTTTATTTTTTTTTTATGTGTTGTGATACTTGGCCACTAAAATTAAACAAATTCTAATTAATTAATTAATATTCCCCAAGCGAGGAGCTTAATCCGGAGTTAAGAAGCGGTCGTCGATTAAATCAGGTATTTAAACGAAACTTTGTCTATTTAATTTTAGCACTTCATGCATGCTTCTCTTCTACTCCTAATAATTCTATAACTGCATAAATGCATTCATATCATATTTAGACAAATAAACTGCCTCAATCAAATATGATTAAGCTTAAATACCCGGTTAATTAATAATCGTGGTATTAATGCTAAATCCGACAATATTGGCTAAAAAGCCTAGTTGATTAATAACTACGGTTTAATTGCCTTTATTTCGAACAAATCTGGCTTAAGTCCAATTAATTGATAATTGTGGCTAAAAGCCTTAATCAATCACATTTTGGCTAAAGGCCTTAAATCAATCAATTTCGGCGACAATCGACCAATCAACACTTTTGGCAAACAAATTGCCTAAATCAATCACATTTTGGCCAAAGGCCTTAAATCAATCAATTTCGGCGACAATCGCCCAATCAATACTTTTGGCAAACGAATTGCCTAAATCAACTCATTTTGGCTAAAAGCCTTAAAATCAATCAATTTTGGCGACAATCGCCCAATCAACACTGTTGGCAAACGAATTGCCTAAATCAACTCATTTTGGCTAAAAGCCTTAAAATCAATCAATTTTGGCGACAATCGCCCAATCAACACTTTTGGCAAACGAATTGCCTAAATCAACTCATTTTGGCTAAAAGCCTTCGAGTAAATCAATTTTGGCGACAATCGCCTAAATCACGTCAACTTTTGGCAACAATAAGCCCAAACATCAATTTCGGCAATAATAAGCCCGAACATCAATTTTCGGCAATAATAAGCCCGAACACCAATTTTGGCAATAAAAAGCCCAATCATCATTTTGGCGACAATCGTCCAACAAAACGTCTTTCGGCAATAATAAGCCCGAACATCAATTTTGGCAATAATAAGCCCAAATATCAACTTTGGCGACAAATCGCCTGACAACCATTTTTGGCACAAATGCCTTAAAACCAACATTTTTGGCGACGAACGCCTAATCGAATCAATCGATCCTTCGGCATAATTCCTAAACAAACATGCACAAAGCATACACACACTCATGCATTAAGCATACACCTTCAAAGCCCTTTTAAAAAAAGGCCTATCGAACTACGTTGACTTTGATCTTCCATTCAAACGGAAGTACGTAGGCACGTTAGGGATTTAACCCCTAGCGGCAAGTCGAAATCACTTAAATATTTCATTTAGTCCAATTACATCATTTACCTTGCAAAGCATTCATTTTTTGGTTAGTTTATCAGCATGACATAGTCTCGGGATCCACCTCGGGTTCGTAGACCATGCCTTAAACATTGGGATAATTAATCTAGTAATTAGGTTAATTAAAAATTGGAGTAACTTAGGGTTTTTCCTAGTTTACCCGAAAATAATTAAACGAGGTGGCGACTCATATATTCACGTGCATTTCTGCCCTTAGTCACATGCATTCACATGCCTATGATATTTGGGGTAGGGGTTCACAGTTTGGCGACTCTGCTGGGGATTATTAATTGTAATCATTTTGCATAAAGTGGACTACAATTGCTGCATTAACTAACCTACCCTTCTTTAGGGTATTATTTTGTTGTGCCTTATTTTGCAGGGTATCATAGCACGAATCGAGTGTTCTTTCTTTAAGAATACTTGATAAGGAAACTTGGACTTAATCGTAAAATGTGATTAAAACATTAAAACTTGTTGATTTATTTGCACGATTGAGAATCTTTTTCTCCATTGCATAAAAAAAATGAATTTCAAATGAATTTCTTCTCCTTCTGTTCAAACTTCTGAGTCTGGATAGCAAGTAGCGCTGATCGGTAGGTCTCTTTGATTATGTCGACGGACAGCCAAAGCGTCCTCCCTGTTACCGTAAACCATCCCTAATCCTTTTGGGGGTGGCCCATGAGTATGCGTACCGTTGGACCCACGCGAAACTCTTTGTTTCACATGTGGTTAGGTATATCCTTACTCAAGGTTCAAGGGTCCTTTATAAGCCAATTCTCTATTTGTGTCATAACCTATAGTACCTATCCTTTAGGATTGTATGCACCCAATGATGCTGAATCATTCCATTAAAATGAATTATGTTGTGATGTTATGCTCATTCACGCATTCACCCCATACTTCACAAAAAAAAAGGGGTCTAGAAAATGATAAAAAAGAGAATCTTAAAAAAAAAAAAAATTCCATTTCAAAGTCGGAAAATCACATTTTGGTCCCTGAGACCTGAAAATTACATTTTAGTCCAAAAATTCCCAATATGGCCACAAAGGCCCAAAAATTTCCAATTTGGCCACAAAGGCCCAAAAATTCCCATTTTGGCCACAAAGGCCCAAAAATTCTCAATTTGGCCACAAAGGCCCAAAAATTTCCAATTTGGCCCCAAAGGCCCAAAAGTTCTCAATTTGGCCACAAAGGCCCAAGAATTCCCAATTTGGCCCCAAAGGCCCCGAAAATTCACATCTTGGCCCCTAAGGCCCTAAAATTCACATTTTGGCTCCTAAGGCCCAAAAATTCACATCTTGGCCCCAAAGGCCCAAAAGTTCACATCTTGGCCCCAAAGGCCCAAAATTTCCCAATTTGGCCCCAAAGGCCCAAAAGTTCCCAATTTGGCTACAAAGGCCCGAGAATTCCCAATTTGGCCCCAAAGGCTCAAAAACTCACATGTTGGCCTCAAAGGCCCAAAAATTCACATTTTGGCCCCTAAGGCTCAAAAAAAAAAATTTTTTCAGAACTTAGGGCCTTTCGAAAAGTCGAAGTGTCCAACCCTAAGCACTCTACCTTACATATCACATCCCATTGGGTCCTATCCTAGGTATCCTACCCTACCAACGCTACCCTACATTATTTGGTCATACCACCCCACATCACAAGGGTCAAGTCCAAATACCTTACCCTTACACTACCCTACCTCACACTATCTCACATACCCTATGAAAATACCTTATATAGGATAGTCTAATCGTTTTGACTATGTCCTTTTACAGGTACCCCTCCAAAGACCACCTGTACCCGAAACACCAACTGAGCTCTCGCCCACAAGTCCAACAACCCCGATTGCACCAATGGCATCACTGTCTGACATCCAAAATCTCATGGATCAACTCGAAGCCAGAATGGAGGCTAGAATGAATGAGGCATTAGCTGCCCAGAGGATTGTACTAATAGCTGAACTAGGTAGTGGTAATGAAAATGGGGCTTCAGCTGGGGGAAGTGGACTTACTACCTCCAATCAAGGACCTAGTGCTGAACCGACAAACCCTACCCTCAACCTAGATGACATGCCCTCCAGAACTGCTTCTGAGCTGGAAGCTCAGAAAATGAGAGAAAATTTGAAACTGTTGGAAAGGTCTATTACTGCCCTCAAGACACACAAGGAAGTGGTGGACATGGACTCCTTGTCCTTGTTCCCCGAAGCAAGACTGCCAACTAAGTTCAAGATGCCCAACATGGACAAGTTTGATGGAACCACTTGTCCCAAAACGCACCTGAAAATGTATGTGGGTGCCCTCAACCCGTTTGGCCTGAACAGCGAGCTCCTTGCTCAGTTGTTTCAACAATCTTTGACTGGTGCTGCATTAAGATGGTTTGTAAGCTTGGATCGTTCCAAAATGAAGAATTGGGAGGACATATGCAATGCTTTCAACACGCAGTACCATTATAATATTGAAGTGGATGTTACCCGGAGGGAACTGGAAACCACTAAACAAAAGAACAATGAGCCCTTCTCCTCGTTCCTTTCGAGGTGGAGAGCCAAAGCTGCTCAAATGATCAACCGACCCTCGGAACAGGAGCAAGTTGACATAATAATCAAGAATTTACTTCCTGTCTATCAGTCACAGCTTCAAACACAGTACTTGCCTACGTTCCAATCGCTTATTGCGACTGCAACAAAGGTGGAAGATTTAATCCAGTTGGGTCAACTCAAAGAAGACTCATACAAGAAGCAGAATCATGCTGGACTTTGAAAAACCGCCTACAAGACCTGGTTGACGATGGGTCCATCATCCCCAAGAGCAAGCTAAACATCAACCAATCCCTTGCCTAACCATGGGATTAATGCAAAAAAAAATTACTGAACAAGAATTTTTCGATCCTTTCGAACTTTTCTTAGAAATGAATGAAGTTTGTGTCTGAGAAGGTTGAGATCAAACCTCCCAAAAGAACAAAGGAATTGTTCAAGACCAACAACAACCTGTCTGATCGATTTAAGCATCGAGAAGAACAAAGTCACTATAGTCAATCCCATCCTAGTCCATCACAGTCCACCCAGAGTCTATCTTTTAGGGTCTCGTTTTTCTTTTCATTTTCATTTCCATTCAAGTTTTCATCTGTAAATCTAAGTGTCTTTTGTACACAAATTTTGTCTTATCAATAAAAAGTGATCAGTTTACGTTCCAATCATGTTTATACTCTTTCCCTATCCTTTCCTGTGAAAGCACAAAAAAAAAATCGAAAAAAATAAAATAAAAAATTTTAAAAAAAATGATGATAAAAAAAAAGATAATAAAAATTAGCAAAGAAAAATGCATTCATTTGCTCTGCATCAATCAAAGCTGGGGGCATCCTAAGAAGCACCATCAAAAGGGAAGTTTTGAAGGGTAATCATGGAAAGGATCCAACAAAGGGTACGCAATACTTCAAACAGTACCGAGGCGAAGCCGATTGAAGGGGTTAGGGCCAGAATGGTTTCTCCGAAAACCCAGGAATGGAAGATGCTCCAACAGAGAGGTGTCTGAATTTTGAGTTTAAACAAGTGTCCTTATAAACAAGGATCATTTCTCAAAACAAGGAAAAGGAAGAGTCTCCTCAAAATTCCTTATGGAGAGGAGAACCATTGAGGAAATAAGTTTCAAATTCAGAGGAAGATAAAGTTCAAGAAAAGGGACCAAATTAACCTCAAGAATTCAAACATGGCGAAGCCACAAACTCAAAGCATAAAAGCTTCTTCAACACTCAAGCCACTCAAGTTACCACCACAATGTGGGTATTCAGAACTCTTTGTGATGAATACAAGTCATATTTCGGTCAACCAGTGGTAAAACCACTACAACAACAAAGTCAGATTCGCCTAGGGTCATCACTATCATACGAGCTCGAGTCAATAAGTTGATTCAACATCAAGTCGGGAAGGAATCCCGCAAAGACATCAAGTCGGGAAGGAATCCCGCAAAGACATCAAGCCGGGAAGGAATCCCGCGAAGACATCAAGTCGGGAAGAAATCCCGCGAAGAAATCAATGTCAGAAATGAATTCTGCATCAACATCAAGTCGGGAAGGAATCCCGCAAAGACATCCAGTCGGGAAGGAATCCCGCAAAGACATCAAGCTGGGAAGAAATCCCGCGAAGAAATCAAGTCAGAAATGGATTCTGTATTAATATCAAGTCGGGGAGGAATCCCGAAGAAATCAAATCGGAAATGAATTCCACAATCAACAAGTCGGACATAAATTTCGCACCAAGACGGAAAAGAATTCCGCACTAACATCAAGTTGGAAATGAATCCCGCACCAGCCGAGCACGAAGTTCGCATCCTGGAAGGAACTACAAAAGACCTGATTCTCCCCATCCCCCGAAGAGTTCTTGGAGATACATAGGCAGCCGCAAAGGCACGGTCACAAACATAAGTTTGCATCATAAAAAGCATTTTCTCTTTGCCAATATAAAAAATAAAAAAAAAATATAAAAAAGAGAAGAAAAGAAAAATAAAAAGCTGGAGTTTAAAACCCGAAAGGGCGGCTTCAGGCAAGAATTGAGCCCGCTAGGCTGAAAACCCGAAAGGGCGGTCTAGGCAAAAGTTAGGGCAAAGAGCCTGCTAGAGTCGAAAACCCGAAAGGGCGGCTACTAGGCAAAAAAAAAAAAATTGCTTTCATGAATTCTTTTAGAGAGTCCATTTTTGTAGGATAAACAGCAAAGTATGTCCTTAAAAGAAAAAAAAAAAAAAGGGCTTTCAAAGGTCTCCTTGGGAGTATATAAATCATTTTTTTTCCAGGAATCACTGAATTCCTTCGAGTCAAAATTCACGACAAGAAAAATTTGAGTCTCTAAATCGAGTCTCCTATAAGTCTCTAAAATCAAGTCTCCATCACCAGTGGTCATTCCACAACGAGTCACAAGAATCGAGTCATCCTCAAAAGTTCGAAAGCGTCACTCTTTGAGTCATTCCTCGAAAAAAAAAGAGAGAGGAAAATGTCAATTCAATCCCCGGGGTTTCCAAAACAACCCTAAAAATGTCAAACACAATCGTTGAGAGGTAATCCTTTAATACCTCGTCTCCACTCGGACCATCGTTTCTTCGATCCTTTCAAACGAGCGATGTCATCCACATTGTCCGTTTCCTCGAGTCATATAAGTGGCTTTGTTCTCTTTGATTCCTCAATCGATTGGACAAGTACAACACCAATGATTCCTCAATCTATTCTATCAAGCAGGGGGCAAAATCCTCCAAGTCGGATTCAGGGGCAAGTGTTAAAAAAAAAAAAAAAAAAAAAACATACACAACCCAGGGTGAAACCCAACCATTGTCAATCTCTTTTACACAAACCCAGGGTAGAACCCGGTTAATGGTTAACCTTTTTCTACATAAAACCTAAGGTGAAACCCTAACCAATAACCAACCGTTTTTCATCCAAAACCAAGCCATTTGATCATTTCGACTTTAGGTGGACCCTTGGTTCTCAAAAAAAAAAAAAAAAAAAAAACAAAAGTAAAACAAATCTCTCTTCAAGCCCTCATTAAGAGGCAAAACATCTTTTCAAGCCCTCATCAAGAGGCAAAACATCCTTTCACGTCCTCTAAGAGGCAATATCTCTTTTCAAGCCCTCATTAAGAGGTAAAATATCTTTTTCAAGCCCTCATTAAGAGGCAAAATATCTTTTCAAGTCCTCTAAGAGGCAAAATCTCTTTTCAAGCCCTCATCAAGAGGCAAAACATCCTTTCAAGCCCTCATTAAGAGGCAAAACATCTTTTCAAGCCCTCATTAAGAGGCAAAATCTCTTTTCAAGCCCTCATTAAGAGGCAAAAATATCTTTAAGTTGCAAACATAAATCCATGCATTTGATCATTTCATTTCAAAAAAAAAAAAACAACGACGGGGTTTCCTCCTCTGCCCATCCTTAAAATTTGCTCCTTCAGACAGCCATTGGCTCTCATAAATCATTTTTTATGATAGCCAGTGGGGGGCAACTGTGAATACTCAAATTTTGAGGCTCAAAAAGCCAGTTTTCCCAGACTGCGAATAATAAAATTTGCTACAGTAAATTTGACTTTTGCTACAGTGCCTGTTTTCCCGGACTGCAAACAGTCCGGCCGAACTGGAGGCCATTTTGGAAACTCACCGAAAGTATGCCAATATGGTACTTAAAACGTCCGGAATGTCGCGAGGATCGCGGAACAGGTCCCGGAATATTTTTCGGAGATCCGAAACTCCTGAAAACTCCTCTGGAGTGAAAGGCCTAAGGGGCCGCCGTCGAGCACGGCAGCTCCAGCCGCCGGACATGGCGGCACCTGCTGCCGGTCATCGGTGGCACCGGCCGCCGGTCATCGGTGGCACCGGCCGCCGGCCTCCGGCGGCACCTGCCGCCCTAGGCCCTTTTTTGGCCTATAAATGGCCACTTACCTCTTCATTTTTTGCCACTCCTGTCTGTGTTGACGGACGATCTTTCTCCCTCACGCTTTTGCGATTCTTTTACCGCTTTTTGCATTCTTAATTCAGTCTTTATTTTTTTTTTATGTGTTGTGATACTTGGCCACTAAAATTAAACAAATTCTAATTAATTAATTAATATTTCCCAAGCGAGGAGCTTAATCCGGAGTTAAGAAGCGGTCGTCGATTAAATCAGGTATTTAAACGAAACTCTGTCTATTTAATTTTAGCACTTTATGCATGCTTCTCTTCTACTCCTAATAATTCTATAACTGCATAAATGCATTCATATCATATTTAGACAAATAAACCGCCTCAATCAAATATGATTACGCTTAAATACCCGGTTAATTAATAATCATGGTATTAATGCTAAATCCGACAATATTGGCTAAAAAGCCTAGTTAATTAATAACTCCGGTTTAATTGCCTTTATTTCGAACAAATCTGGCTTAAGTCCAATTAATTGATAATTGTGGCTAAAAGCCTTAGTCAATCACATTTTGGCCAAAGGCCTTAAATCAATCAATTTCGGCGACAATCGCCCAATCAACACTTTTGGCAAACAAATTGCCTAAATCAATCACATTTTGGCTAAAGGCCTTAAATCAATCAATTTCAGTGACAATCGGCCAATCAACACTTTTGGCAAACGAATTGTCTAAATCAACTCATTTTGGCTAAAAGCCTTAAAATCAATCAATTTTGGCGACAATCGCCCAATCCACACTTTTGGCAAATAAATTGCCTAAATCAACTCGTTTTGGCTAAAAGCCTTCGAGTAAATCAATTTTGGCGACAATCGCCTAAATCACGTCAACTTTTGGCAACAATAAGCCCAAACATCAATTTCGGCAATAATAGGCCCGAACATCAATTTTCGGCAATAATAAGCCCGAACACCAATTTTGGCAATAAAAAGCCCAATCATCATTTTGGCAACAAATCGTCCAACAAAACGTCTTTCGGCAATAATAAGCCCGAACATCAATTTTGGCAATAATAAGCCCAAATATCAACTTTGGCGACAAATCGCCCGACAACCATTGTTGGCACAAATGCCTTAAAACCAACATTTTTGGCGACGAACGCCTAATCGAATCAATCGATCCTTCGGCATAATTCCTAAACAAACATGCATAAAGCATACACTCACTCATGCATAAAGCATACACCTTCAAAGCCCTTTTAAAAAAAGGCCTATCGAACTACGTTGACTTTGATCTTCCATTCAAACGGAAGTACGTAGGCACGTTAGGGATTTAACCCCTAGCGACAAGTCGAAATCACTTAAATATTTCATTTAGTCCAATTACATCATTTACCTTGCAAAGCATTCATTTTTTGGTTAGTTTATCAGCATGACATAGTCTCAGGATCCACCTCGGGTTCGAAGACCATGCCTTAAACATTGAGATAATTAATCTAGTAATTAGGTTAATTAAAAATTGGAGTCACTTAGGGTTTTTCCTAGTTTACCCGAAAATAATTAAACGAGGTGGCGACTCATATATTCACGTGTATTTCTGCCCTTAGTCACACGCATTCACATGCCTATGATATTTGGGGTAGGGGTTCACAGCAACTAGGATAATATTTGACTTTCAAACAATGAGCTAGCAACAAGGACTCATCAGTAGCTAATCTCCAATGATATGGATCAGCCATCACTAATCCATGGAGCTCAAGGGAGCACGGAGCACAACATGGGAAATCCATTGGTACTTCCTAGTGGACCAATCAGTTAATGAATAATAAAATCTTCAGATTTGTTCATGCCTTTGGCATGTTCTTTGATTAGAATGATTGTGAGATTGCTTTCCTCTAATTGCATCAAGAATCAAGGTAAACTTATCGATTTACTTGTGACGTTTATCTTGTTCTTATTTATTCTATTATTGGTGTTCTTGCTTCCTCAAGCTTTAGGTACCATACAAGGGGAGTTTAGTTTGATCTTTAAAGCTATTCCAATCTTGTCATAAAGTCCTTGGAATTAATTTCCATAGGGTTCCACTTCAGTTGGTATTAGAGCTAAAGATTAAGGTAAATTCTTATTTATCTTAGTTCTAGGGTTTTTGAGTTTTCTTGAATTCTTGTGTTTACCTTATTGTTTTGATTAATTTTAATTCTGAATTTTGCATCATTGTATTTTCTTGATTCGTTCTTGTTTCTTTAAAAAAAAAAATTCTAGAATTGTGGCTTTAGATTTGCCTAATCAAATCTGTTAAAAAAAAGAAAGAAAGAAAGAAAGAGAAAGGAAAAATTCGGCCACCATTAAAGTTTGTGTTGTGTGGTTTTTGGATTCTGATCCTAATCCATAGAGATTTTGACCCTATCTCATGGAATTTAAACTTATCCACTTTGCTTCTTATTAGAGCTTATCCTTATCTAGATTGGGTTACACTTTGTGGGATAAGGCAGCATAATTGTTTGTCCATATCTTTTGGAGATTAAACTTACCACTTTAATCTTTTGCTAAAACATAATCTTATCTACTTTGTGGGATAAGGCATCATAATTATTTGTCCATATCTTTTGGAGCTTAAACTTATCCACTTTAATCCTTGTTAAAACCTAATCTTATCTAAATTGGGTTATACTTTGTGGGATAAGGGAGAATATTTTGACTTGATTTGGGATCTTATCTTGGGAAACACATGGTCCTTGCTTGGAAAACCTAATTCTTCTTGCTAGGACAGCCTATCGTACACTTATTTGCACAAGCATGCACTTTTAGGGTTAAAATTAATCAAATTGTGGCATTAAGTGGTTTCGGCTATCACTATAATTTTGTGTCAAATCTGAATTTTTTTGGTTTTATTGTTTGCTTGCTTTGTTTGGGTAAAATTAAATTAGGTCCACATTTGGTTTTCTTTGTGGTGAACTAAATTCATACAATATATCCAGAAATTCGTCTTCTTAATTCTAGTTTTGTTTCTTTGTTTTTGTGCTATCTTTGCTTCTTTTACATTGTTAGAGTGTGTATGTTTGTTCCTACACTCTAAGTTGATATGATCAAGTAGTACATAGTCTTGTCCTTGTGCTACCATCTGTTTATGTTTAAGTCTTCTTTCTAGAATTTGTGCTTACTTTTATTGTTAAAGTTTAGTCTTTGTTTCTAAACATACTTTTGAGTTGGTTTTTTGGCCTAAGATTCTGAAGTACTATTGAAGGAATTGCAAGGAGTGATAAAGGAGTCTAAACACATGAGGGAGTGCTTTACTATTAACTCAAATCTTTTCGTGTTTTCTTTTTTGAGTACTAACCATGAGTATAGGCAAATCTGGAGGAGGTAATGGGGACAAAAGTCAATTAAAAGATCCCCAATTTAAACTTTTCATGGAGTCAATTGCTTTTCTGAGGAGGGAATGTAGGTTGTCCCTTTCACTCTGAGAGTGGCTAGCTTTCTTGTGTTCACATCCTTCATTTTCTCCAAGGTTTTGATGAGTGATTGATTCTGTTCAACAATAGTTTGACACTACTGTATTGCCTCATCAATTTCCTTGTTGTGCTCCTCTATGAGTTCCTTTTCTATTCTCCGCAGCATAATTTCCCTACTTCTTTGCGCAGATAGCAACTCAGATTCCTGTTCTGTCTTATCTTCATCGCTAATCTCTAGTTTCTCAGTTTCAGTATCACTGCCTTCTTCTACTTTCTTCCCCTTTTCTGTCTTCTCCGGCTCTTCCATCTTTCCTTTTTCTTCTTCTGATTCTTCTTTCTCTACAGTGCTTTCCCTTTCTGTTTCTTCTTTTTCTACAGCGCTTTCCTTTTCTTTTTCTTCTTTTCTTTCCTCTTCTAATTTCTCTTCTTGTGTTCCTTCTTCTTCTTCTTCAGCCTTTTCTGCTGACTTCTTTTCCTCTTCTTTCTCTTCTAATTTCCTCTCTTCTTTTACTATTTCTTCCAACTTCCCTTTTCCTTTTTCCTTCTTCTTTTCAGCTTCGCTTTTTTACTTTCTTTTGTTTTTCAATTTCTTCTTTTTCCTTTTCTTCTTTCATTTTCTCCTTCTTTTCTTCCTTTACTTCCTTTTCTTTCTCTTCTTCCTCATCTTTCATCTTCAAGGACCCGCTGTCCAACTTAGAAACAGAACTACCAACATGCTCATCCAAATTAACATTCAAAAACTCAAAAATTGGTGTAAGAATCATCCCATAAGGTAGCTTCTTGGGATTATTCTGCAGCTTATCAAAAATAATGTGACATAGGTTGAGGGGTTCTCTCAACAATGTGCCACATTATACACAATTCTACCTGATTCATATATGTCAAAGAGGCGCTCTTGGGATAGATGTAATGAACGATAATCTTGTACAGCCATTTCATGCTCTCTATTAGGTTAGAGCATTCTATCGAGCCCTGTTTATCTGCAGACAACTTCCTCACAATTTTTCTCACAAACTCATCCTTTTTGTAGTCGCTAACCTTAGACACATCTTTGATTTTGGTCACCCTGGACCCAGCATTTGGAACACAAAAAATTTTCCCAAAATCATCAATCATACGATAACTCTCTGAACTCACCCTGAAGTTTCACAGAGATCGCCTCTATTCCACTAGCTTTCAACAAGCCATAAAATTCCTTCACTAAACTCTCATAACATAGTGCATTCAAGGACAGAAAGTTCATCCAGCCTTGGAACTCAAAGAGCTCCTTAAAATTAAACTCATTACCACCAAAAAACTTTCAGTCTAACACATAAGAACGCATGAGAGGGTAAGTTGAGAGAACCGACTTACCTTTGTCTTGAGCTTTCGTTGCTTGTTTCTGTGAAGTACCCGTTTCGGTTTTTCTTTTCTTAGGTTTCTCCTCTGCCTTTTTCTCCTTCATCTCTTTTTGTTCATACTTCTTTGAAAGCTTCCTCAGAAGTTGAAGCTCTTGCTCGGTAAGAGAGTCAGATGAGGAGTTTGAGCTTGATTCGACCATTGTTGCGGAAACTCAAAAGCAACTTAGGGTTTCAATTTTCAAAGAGAAGATAAAGAGAATACTAAGCAGTTAACACAAAATAGAGACGCTTAACTGGCGGAAGAAGGAAATAAAGAACAGTTTTTAAATGGAATTCAAAACGACAAATAAGACACAAGAAAATAAATAAAGGAAATAAAACAAAACAAAAAAAAATAAAACCCTAAAACCGCCAAAGTACTAAAGACACGAAAAAAAAAAAAAAACTGTTTTTAGTCTAAAGTGAGATTCTGAAAATGACTTTAGAAAGTCATATCAGGATAATGTGCATTTTTAGACAAAAAATCAGTTTTTACACAGAATAAAAATTAGAACATAGCAAATCTTCTATTCTCGAAATTAGAAAGCAGTTTAGAACATACTTACAGAGTTCTAAAGTTACGAGTTTAGAACTAACATACCAAGTTCTCTTCTAATTGAGCAGAATTGACTTTCATTCAAAGGTTTTGTAAAGATATCTGCCAATTGTTTTTCTGTGGGAATGAACTCAATCGTGATATCACCTTTTTGTACGTGATCACGTATGAAGTGATGTCTGAGTTCTATATGCTTGGTTCTAGAATGCTGAACTGGATTCTTGGATAAATTGATGGTGCTTATGTTGTCACATTTGATAGGCACTGTTTCTAATTTCAGTCCATAGTCTGCCAACTGTTGTTTTATCCGTAGAACTTGTGCAACACAACTTCCAGCAGCAACATACTCTGCTTCTGCAGTAGAAAGAGCAACGGATGTCTGTTTCTTGCTAAACCATGATACAAGGACGTTACCCAGAAATTGACAAGTCCCAGACGTGCTTTTTCTATCTATTCTGCTTCCTGCAAAATCAGAATCACTATACCCAACAAGATCAAATGTATCATCTTTAGAATACCACAGACCCAGATTAGAAGTTCCATAAAGATATCTTAGTATTCTTTTTACAGCAATTAAATGAGATTCTTTGGGACACGATTGAAATCTAGCACATAGACAAACACTAAAGTGTATGTCTGGTCTGCTTGCCGTTAGATATAGCAAAGAACCAATCATACTTCTAAATAATTTGATATCCACATCCTTGCCTTTTTCATCTTTTTCTAATTTTGACGATGGACTCATTGGTGTACTACATACCTTGGCATTTTCCATTTTGAACCGTTTCAACAATTCTCTAGTATATTTTGCTTGATTAATGAAAATTCCATTCTCACATTGTTTGATTTGAAGCCCTAGGAAGAAATTTAATTCTCCCATCATACTCATTTCGAACTCACCCTGCATAATCTTAGAAAATTCCTTACAAAGAAGGTCGTTAGTAGAACCAAAGATTATGTCATCAACATATATTTGTACAACTAGAATATCATGTGCTTTGTTTTTAATAAATAGTGTTGTATCAACCTTTCCTCTTGAAAAACCATTTTCTAATAGAAACTTACTCAATCTTTTATACCAAGCTCTAGGAGCTTGCTTTAAACCATAAAGAGCTTTAGTAAGTTTGTAAACATGATTAGGTTTATCAAAAATTTCAAAGCCCGGAGGTTGTTCTACATACACCTCTTCATTTAGAAAACCGTTTAGAAAAGCACTTTTCACATCCATTTGATACAACATGAAGTTTTTAAAACATGCAAATGCACAAAGCATTCTAATGGCCTCAAGTCTAGCAACAGGAGCAAAGGTTTCATCAAAATCGATGCCTTCTTCTTGATTGTACCCTTGAGCCACTAATCTTGCTTTATTTCTCACAACATTACCTTGTTCATCAAGCTTATTTCTAAACACCCATTTTGTTCCAATAACAGAATGGTTTTTAGGTCTAGAAACAAGTTTCCAAACTTGGTTTATCTCAAATTGATTTAGCTCTTCTTGCATAGCAAGAATCCAACTGTCATCATTTTGAGCATCTTCTAAATTTTTAGGTTCTAATTGAGAAACAAAAGCAACATTACCAAAATATCTTCTAAGTTGAGCTCTAGTCATCATCCTTTCTGAGGGATTATCCATAATGTCTTCTTGGGGATGATACTTATGAAATCGCCATTCTTTTGGTAATTGAGAATCTTCATTTTCTATTTCTGGCATTTGGCTTTCAACTATGTTCTGATCTTCATGTTCTAATTCTGGTTCAGCCTGATTATTGATGTTCTGATCGCTTTCTGGCTGTTCTAGTTGTTCTGATTGCTCATTCTGCTTCTCAGGATTAGAATCTACAACATCATCACTTTCTAATGTTCTAGAAGTAGAGTCAGTTTCATCAAACACAACATGAATTGATTCTTCTACAACCAGAGTCTTTTTATTAAATACTCTATATGCTTTACTATTATTAGAATATCCCAGAAAAATCCCTTCATAAGATTTTGCATCAAATTTAACAAGATGATTTTTCTTGTTATCTAGAATAAAGCATTTGCACCCGAAAATATTAAAATAACCAATATTTGGTTTTCTACCTTTGTATAGCTCATATGGAGTCTTTTTAAGTTCAGATCTTACCAAAGCCCTGTTTAGAATATAACAGGCAGTGTTGACTGCTTCTGCCCAAAAATACTTTGGTAGTTTAGAATCACTTAGCATGGTTCTGGCCATCTCTTGAAGTGTTCTATTCTTGCATTCCACCACTCCATTTTGTTGAGGTGTTCTAGGTGCTGAGAAGTTATGGAAGATTCCTGTCTTGTTGCAAAAAGCATTGAATTTCTGATTTTCAAATTCTCCTCCATGATCACTTCTAATTGCCGTGATGTTGTATCCTTTCTCATTTTGTATTTTCTTGCACAGATGAACAAACATGTCATATGACTCATCCTTATTTCTAAGGAAGAGTGTCCAGGTGAATCTTGAGTAATCATCTACAATAACAAATGCATAGAATTTTCCTCCAAGACTAGAAGGAGTAATTGGACCAAATAAATCAAGGTGCAGCAATTCTAAAGGTCTAGAAGTAGAAACCATGCCCTTAGATTTAAAAGAAGTTCTGGTTTATTTGCCCATTTGACAAGCATCACAAATGTGATCCTTTTCAAATTTCAACTTTGGCAAACCACGAACCAAATCTTTCTTAGACAGTTTAGAAATAAGGTGCATGCTTGCATGACCAAGTCTTCTATGCCATAACCAACTAGAATTATCAATAGAAACTAAACATATATCCTGGTTATGCATATCAGAGAGATCTACTAGGTATATATTTCCAAACCTTTTTCCAGCGAATAAGGTTTTGTTATTAAGCATGTTTTGAACTTCACAATGAGAAGGTTCAAAGATCACTCTTCTATTTTTATCACAAATCTGACTCACACTTAACAAGTTATAATGTAATCCTTCTACTAAACATACATCTTCTATTGAAAGATTAGAACCCACCACACCAATACCAACGATCTTACCTTTTGCTTTGTCTCCAAAGCTTACCGTACCTCCCTTTTTCTTTTCGAATCTAGTGAACTTCTTTTTGTCACCAGTCATATGCCTAGAGCAAGCGCTGTCCATGTACCACATCTCTGTTTTCAGCTCGCTCCTTAGGCACACCTGAAAAGATCAAGCAGATTTAGGTACCCAACTCATATTGGGTCCTGGAGGGTTAGTGGTAACAGGTGCACTATGATTCTTCTTTTTGTTGAAACTTTAATGTTCTAAAGTCACAACATTAGAAACAGCATTTTTCTGATTAGAAACACGATTTAATTTAGAAATGCTATTAGAACTTGTCTTCTCTTTAGAAAATGATTCTGAAATAGATTTTAGAATTCTAATCTCAATTTTCAAGGATTCATTTTCAGAATTCAGATTTTTGCATTTCTCTTCAAGATGTGTCAGATTTTCAGAAAATCGATTATTACTATTTTTAAGATCCTTGATTTCTATAATAAGATCTTTGCATGTAACTTCTTGATAAAAAACATCTTTTAAATGATTACTTTCAGATTTTAATTTTCTGAAATCTTTCTTTAGAACTTTATGCTTTCTAACAAGTTTTTCAAACTCATTGCAAAGATTGTTGTAAGTATTTAGAAAATCACTTTCTGATTCGGGTTCAGAAATACTTACAGTGCTTTCATCATTCTCATGGATCGTTGCATTTGTTTCGTTGATTCCAGCTTTCTGTATTGAAGTCAGAGTGCTGATTTCTTTAGTTTCAGAGTCGATAGTAGCCATCAGACAGATATTAGCAATTTCATCTTGATCATCGTGGCTTTCAGGATTAGAATCATCTGAATCACTTCAGATAGCTACGAAAGCCTGCTTCAGCTTCTCTTTCGTTGACTTCTTTTTCAGTTTAGGACAATTAGGCTTGATATGTCCAAGTTTGTTGCATTCATAACAAACCACTTCAGAAGGTTCTTTCTTAGGCAAGTTACTATTTTTAGATGGAAAGTTCTTTTTATTAAACTTTTTCTGTGGCCTTCCACCCTTTCGATAGAACTTTTTAAATCTTTTAGCAACAAGTGCTAAATCATCACTATCAAGATCAAAAGAACTTTCTTCACTAGAATCTACCCTCAAAGCCAGTCCTTTCTTTTTCTTATCTTCCATTGTCAAGGAAGATTTCATTTCTTCTGAAACAAGAGCTCCTATAAGATAATCATAAGTGACGGGAGTCTCTTTGTAATTCATAACAGTTCCTATAGAATCCCATTTTCTAGGTAGAATTCTAAGGATTTTCTTAACAAGCTCATCTTCTGAAATTTCGTTTCCAAGAGTTCTCAAAGGATTAACTATATTGGTAAATCTAGAATTTAGTTCTGCAATAGTTTCCCCTTCTTTCATACTAAACATTTCGTATTCTCTCCAAATGATATTTATTCTGGATTCTTTTACCCTGTCTGTACCCTCATAGGTTACTTTAAGTTTTTCCCATACCTCTGTCGCAGATTTACATCCAGACACTTTGTTGTATTCAGTTGCATCTAAAGCACAATGAAGAATATTAATGGCTTTTGCATTTACAGCAATGTCATTCCAGTCACCATCGGTATATTCTTCTTCAGTTTTTCTAACTAGCTCATCTCCTACAGTTTTCATGGGAATACGAGGACCAGCGATAACATTTCTCCAGCACTTTATATCAACTGATTTCATGAAATTCTCCATTCTAGTTTTCCAGTAAGA